>NC_140462.1:4870000-4947500 GCF_051167445.1 Perissodus microlepis | reverse complement strand
CTTGTAGGAATTAGATCTGTATTTTATTAAGTATCTCGTGGCGGACCACCAGGTGTCGTCTTTACATACCTCCACAATCTTCCTAAAGGACAGTAGGGGAGGGTGTTTTAACCCTTACAGCAGAATTGGAGAATTGTCTTATCTGATGTGCTAAACAAAATACCTTGTCTATATGTTGCTTAGCTCCTTAGTTTGTTTTTGCTTGTGTGTAAGTTGTCACTGTGAACTGGGAGGGAACTGCAGACGAGAACCATACAGATTTGCTACGATACTTCAAATAGTAACATCCTAGGTCAGTATTATGTGCTCATTTTATACATACAGAACAAATGGCTAGAAAAGCTAGCCCACGGAAAACAGAGGCGGTAGTGTTACCGTGCAGTTCTCGTCAGTTACCACTAGATGTCAGGCTATAAACCGTGCATTCAGTGCGAGTATTGTGGCCGCTAGGTGGTAGCTCTGCACCAGGATATCCTCCTCCCAGGTCGTCGAAACAACAAACCGAACTACGGAGCAAGCGGGGTGAGAGAACGTCCGAAACCGCCTCTGACCGCGACTTTTAAACTCTTTTTACAGAATTGTGGCGGAATTCAGACGGAGGCTGTATACGAGTAGTAAAAGTTACGATTGTACCGGGACTACATTTCACAACAAGGTAAGTTAGCTGTAAAATGGCGGAGAGCTATCTGGAACTTAGTTGATTTGTATTTTGCTAGCCGTCTCGCTAGCCAGGCTAGCTTTAGATGAGCGCAGAGCGCGGATGTCTGCCTGAACCAAGTCGCTTCGCTAGCTCGCGGAACATGGCTACTTCGGTTGTTAGCAGGCTAACGAACTGGATTTTTTACACAGCGGCGCAAAATACGTAGCTCGGAACAGACCGAAGCGTTTTATTGCCATAACCGACTTACTTGCACTTTATATATTTGTAAACAAAGTGTTTGTTGCTTATGCAATACGGTACTGGAACTCCCGAGGCAAGATGGAGGACGCAAGGACGTGATGTTTTTTTAGGTAACGTTAGCAGTAGCTCTTAGCATTGCTAACTAGTGGGAGTTATTTTCAGCTCGTCCATTGGAGTTTATCTGCTATTATTTGCTTTATCTTCGGACGAAGACTGGTTACGAGTGACACGTAGACAGAAATTAGTTAATGTACACGGCAGCATTGCTGACTAGCCTTATTGTGTTCTGGCTAATATTAGCTTACGCTAGTACAGAAAGGCTTGCGTTGTTTTGTTATTATGGTCCAACTAGTATAGCAATGGTAAACGCTGGCATGTTCTGAAAATCTGACGATATTGCATTGTATGCGCTTCTCGTTCTTCTTATTTGGCTATTCATAGTTTGTTTTCCCTAAGTAGCGCATGCTTACTTCATCAAATTTCAACTAGCTGACGCTGGGGAAAATACGCCAAAAATCCACGGTTACTTAGCTACTCGCGCTAGCACCAGCAGCGCACCGGCGTCAATTTTGACAGGAACCGACGAAGAGCGGCTCCGTGTCGGCAGCGTTGGGGCGAGCGGAGCCGGTAGTTGGTGGCATAGTTGTCCTTGAAAAATTCACACAGTTGAGTTTCACATTAGCGTGTTTTTTGTTATATAGCATTCTTTACTGTCGTTTCGCATTAACAAGTTTATGAGATACACTCCCCGATTTGGCGCCACTTTTTCTGTCTGCACGAATCCCGTCGTCTTGTCATGCAGTATCCCCCTCACTATCAAGGAAATGGGCACGGTACCAAACTCTCAAACCAAGAATTAACTGTGAAAAGCTGAAACTCACATAGTCATAGAAACATCATCATATTGAGCACTAATCTTTGCTTTGTTGTTAGCTGATGTTAACCAATTTCACGTTTACTATTTAATTCACAGTAAACAGTAATAACCTGTAATTTGGCACGCGTGAGCTTTCATTTTGCGTGAAATTGTGAGTAAGAATCAATTTGCTAATGTTACTTTCGATTTAAATCGGATAGTCGGCCTTAAAGTTTACTAAGTAATTGTGTCTGGTTTAATAATGGAAGAATGACAACGTTGTGTATGTTAGCTCTAAGTGTACTAGGACTGAAAGAGGGACTCACTGCACCCAACCTGGTGTATAATGGGTGGAGTTTGTCTTTTCCAGACTGAATCGTTTACTCGGTAGGGCTTTTATTGATTTCACTGACTGCTACAGAAAAAATTACATTTGGTTCAGAGTGGACATGGTATTAGTCCTGATTTGAAAAGTTACTTCTACTTGCTACTTTGATCTGTGTGCCACTAATTTACACTTCACAACCATGGAATAGTTTCCCTGTGGCCTGCAGAATCTTGTTGATGTTGATACTGGCATTTGATTGGTTGAGATATGTATGGGGCGGATAGGGCAGTGCCATATTTGGACATTGAGGAAGACACTCCGGTCTTGATTGTATGACGTTGTCTGTAAACCCAGGAGAGCAGAGAAAGGGAGGGAGCCAATGGTTGGACAGTGAGCATGACAGGAGCGTTTGTGTCCGCCCCCTGTTACCATGTGAAACCTTTTTTTTCTTTTTTCCTCTCTCACTCTCTTTCAAAGACATCAAAGTAACATTTGCTCACTACAGATGCTGTGATTTCTGGAAACACAAAGTGTTTATTTTGTTTAGTTTTCAGTGTTGCTGGTGAAATGTGCAATGAGACTGCATGTGTAGCACTCAACAACAATTCTGCTCCATATTCTAGGTCACATGCAACGTCTCCTGCCTTGTATTTTGTGAGGATTATAAGCCAGTCGTAAGTTAAAGTTATCCAGAAGATGTTGCAACAATGATAGCACCAGAAATACCATCAGAGTTCGCCTATACTCAGTAAGTATCTACTAATAGTTTACATTTATTGTTAATGTTAAGGTGGATATGATATCTCATGCAGTTATTTGTTTTTGTCAGGGATACAGACACTCGATTCTCCTCAGACACAGACTTCTCTGAGGATCCTGATGGAAGGAGTGCAAATTCAGCTAAAGGAAAGGTATAGATGCAACAAATGGACCATTGCACAAGTATTGGTAACACACATTGTTTTTCTTTCCTTACGCTCTGCAGTGGTTCTCAGATTTATATTTGTTTTTTCACTACTTTCCCAGGGTGGAAAGAAGGGGAAGAAGGCAGCAGGGGAGAAAGGAAAAGGAGGGAAAGGAGCAGGCCGTCTAAATGGCCACCACCAAGAGAATGGCATGGAAAACATGATGCTGTTTGAGGTTGTGAAGCTGGGAAGGAGTGCAATGCAGGTATGAACAGTAAACCCTTTGAAATTGCCACCTTTTTTTTTTCTTTTCTTTTACTCAGTAAGAGAAAAAAATACACAACTTGTGCTTGTCCCCATCTTCTTGCAGTCTGTTGTTGATGACTGGATTGAATCTTACAAACATGACAGAGATGTTGCACTGTTGGATCTCATCAATTTCTTCATCCAGTGCTCAGGATGCAAAGGTATTTATGTTTCTCAGCTTCAGTACTAATACTACATGATTGGCTGTTTTTTAAACTATATTGAGGAAGTATGTAGTCTTTGTTGTCCTGCAGAACCTCCCTCCACTCATCTGAATCAGTAGTTCCGCTTTTCCACTCAGGAAATTGTCTTCTGTCTAACCTCTTTATTCTTCTTCTTCTCCTTCTTCTGTGTTTTTTCCTGTCAGGTGTGGTTTCTGGAGAAATGTTTCGCAACATGCAGAACTCTGAGATCATCCGACGGATGACAGAGGAATTTGATGAGGCAAGTTACCACATTAGACTAATAATCACACCATATTCACTATAAATCACTTAAGTTTCATTTCAGATGCCAAATACAGAATTCTTGTACGTATCAAGGACAATAAACTTTGCTAATTTGTGGTAGATAACTGCCACTTGTACTAGTCATTGTAGTGAAGGACTGTCGTTCCTCTGTGTACTTTGCAGGACAGCGGTGACTACCCTCTAACCATAGCCGGGCCCCAGTGGAAGAAGTTCAAAACAAGCTTTTGTGAATTCATTTCGGTGCTAGTGCGCCAGTGTCAATACAGTATCATCTATGATGAGTATATGATGGACACAGTCATCTCCCTTCTCACCGGACTATCGGATTCCCAAGTCCGAGCCTTCAGACACACCTCAACACTGGCAGGTAAGATCGTGTGTGTTTATGAATTATATTTAAGTGTTTGTGCTGATTTACAATCAATGGCTTCTTTTCCAAGCATACAACAGTTAGCTAGCTGGGAAAAGTTGTGTGTTTTAAAGGTTCTTCCTTGTTGTATCCTTGTGTTTGAACTGCAAACTCATTTGTAGTGCTCTTGGATATTTAAAGAGGTCAGAAATTTTCATTGGTGTAAGTACACAAAGTGTAAACTCTAGTTTTTTTTTTTTTTATACTGTCTGCACATTTTGTTTCATAGTAGTATTAAAGTTAATAACCCCAGTGATCAACCTAGATGGGCCACATGCACAAATGTTTTAAGTTATTTTTCGTGATTAGATCCTTTTAAATGTTTTTGCACTCCTAAGGGCAGGGCAACTGAAGTCTTTATTATGAGCTTGTTGTGTACACATGAACACTTAGGATAAATGTAAGCAGCAAAGGGGGATTTAAACGCATTAAAAAACGCAGAAGAATCTTGATCATATGCTCTACAATAATCCGAGCTGTGTAGAACACATAGCCGATATTGTTAGGCTTAATGCTTACGCTGTCACGTGGGTACTGTGACTATAAAACATATAGGTTTTTTTTTCTGTCTGGACAGTTGTTGTCATGAACTTTCAGTATGCTTTTGTTGTGCTTCTGTTTGGGTGTGAGTGTTGGTCTTGGCAGGCTGGCCTGTTTCAGCTGGTGGACAGTTATTTTAGATAATACACTAGTTAATGATTGTTCTCTGCACCTAAGCTACTGTGTTACCCAGGTGTTGCTAAAACTGGATTTATTCATAATCAATTTGCTTTGAGTTTGGTGACTTGTCTTCTTTTGTAAAGCATACTTGAATTCAAGGTGTCTACTTAGTCAGAATTAAAGGAACCCAAACATTTTTTTTCTAAAGTATAAATATTATTCCAGTTGTGACCATTTCACCATCCTCTAAATTTAAGTTATTGTGATTTTGCTCTGTAGTGCAATCAGAACTAACTTTGATTGCAAATTATAAATACCAAAACCCACTGATGTCAGATAAGCTCACATAACTTAATGAGAGACAGTTTTGAAATAATCTACAGATAACAGAAATTATTTTATTTCTTCATGTTCCTTGTTGTGTTTTTGACAGCCATGAAGCTGATGACAGCCCTGGTGAATGTAGCTCTAAACTTGAGCATCAACATGGACAACACCCAGCGCCAGTATGAGGCAGAGAGAAATAAAATGGTCGCTAAAAGGGCAAATGACAGGCTGGAGCTGCTGTTGCAAAAACGTAAAGAGGTAAGCATTGCAACAATTTGTTGCATTTGTTTTTGTCATGCAGCTTATCACATTAAGCACGTCATGTTTATTCATTTGTACGTTTGACACTTAAACTTCACATTGAAAACTGGTTTGTTTGAGCAGCGATTTGGTAATGTATCAAAATAATTGCCGACTGTTTCTTAGGGCTCTGCCACATTGTATCATCAGCTATAGTACCGGTATACATTTTTATGTTAAAAGTATCCTATCCCAATATTTTTACTGTAGCAAAACCATTTGTTTACGTTCTTTTGTGTGTACAACAAGGAGACAAACCCAGGCATGTCTGAAAGTAAGAGCATTGTGTCACTCTCTAATGACAGTTTCGTACCTAAAAGAGAACTACTTCAACAATCTCCAACAAAGCACTGATCTTTGCAACATATATAATATATACATATACAACAGTTCCCCATAAATGTGGAAACAACACATTTATTGAGATAAAAACATACTGTTGAGTAAAACCAGGCTACAAAGGAAGGAGATGCTTGACCCAAATAGAAAGAAAAAACTTCATCATCCACATGTATGAAAATGTTGTACAAGTTTCTGATGAATTAGAATTTAAATTTATGTCAGCTTTTGTTAAAGTATTAAACAGTTATATAAAACCTAAAGTTTACAGGACAAACGCTAACTAGACTTCTACTTCTGTGCTTGCATCTTATTTATGCTGTTGATGGTTATAATGCTGTTCAACTACAACTGTAGTTTGTCATCCATGACAGTAGCTTATGGAAAAGAAGGATTGAAAACGCCCTTCATTTATTTGCACTAAATGCTGCTTTTCCTTCAGTTAGACAAAAACAGGAGCAGTTGGGTAGGCTGTATAGCCTCAAAAATATATCACAATATTTTGAGAAAATTTTCAATAATGTATACTTTTTTAAAGTTCATAAATATTACAGCAAATTGCTTAATTCAGAGAGATGCGGTGCATAAGAAAGGTGTGCCCTGTGTTTAAAAGACTTGTTGCATTTGTGTTGGCAAGCATCGTGTCGACTATTGAAGTGGAGCCACACTTTTGAAAGTTTAATTCTGTGTCTGTGTGCACATGCTGCATGATGCTGCAGCTGAGAGGCATCTCTTCCCTGCCCCTTCCACACAGGCTGTGAGAAGGACATCTCTTACAGCTTGAAAGTAACAGAAATGACTAATGCTTCAATCTTAGTGCGAATGAAAATTGAAGTTGGAGAGATAAATGTTATTGCTGTTCAAGGTCTGACTGTTAATGTGACTGCATGCATTTCAGATTTATGCTCTGTTCAAGCAGATTTGCAAATGTTACTGTGTCTGCCCTAGTGCACATACTCTCATGTTTTTGTTTTTTTTTTTCTCCATTTTTGAAAAATGACCAGAGTCCTTTAGACACAAAGCCAACACATTCAGATGCCATTACATTAATTGAAAGCAGCTATAGATTTTTAAATATTGCCAGTGTAGCTATGTAAATGAGGTAAAAGTGTAGCATTGAATTGTGAGAATAATGTGTATCATCTAGCACACAGTAAAGTTGAACTGTAAAGAATGGATCCATTTTAGATTTAGCAAATTAGTAACAAGCTTTGAAAACTCCCTGGAAACCAAATCCATTTGAACAGATAACTTTTAGCCTACTCTGTTTAGGTGAAGAAAACTACTTTGGTCCTTGATTTGTTTAATTTATAAGAGCTTGCGTCTGTGCAGAGTTGTGGAACACAATGGGCTTAACTGGTTATTATGTTTCAGCAGCTGGAGACGGTGTTGGCAACAACACAGCGGGAGGGTCCCGCTTTGTACCCATTTCCCCTGTAAAGTGGGAGGACACAGACCAGTTTCTCTCAGAACTTTTTTTTTTGGGGGGGGGGATGGTCATTGCATACACAGTATATTCTTCTGAGCTAGAGTATTTATTGAATTGAACTTTGTTTCAAAATAAGGACTCTGTTGTGAATCAGAGATGACGATGCCAGAAATCTCAGGTGATTTGTGAAAGATTCACAGTATATTATTTGTTCTTTATTTCTTCCTTTTTTTTTTTCTTTTTCTTTTTTCTTTTGTGGTCACCTCAAAGAATTTAAACCAGTATTCTACAAAATCAACTACTGACGTTAAACTTGGACTCTCCCCAAATCATGAAAGAACCTGTATAACCATGTAAACAGGAATTACTGTAGCTTGTGAGCAGACATTTGTTGGTTTAGGAAGAATAGTGGCTGCTACTCCTCTGTAGGTGGTGAACCCGCAATGCCAAGTGTTATTTAGCCTGTATGGCGGGTTTATTGGTTATATAACAGCAGGTCCCACAGGGCATCCATCTGTTAGTTCACTGTGCAGCCACACCACAGCATGGTGGCATAGTTGACTGTCACACTAGTCTTATTATGTTAACAATGCATCCTGACCACCAGTTATTGTTGCAGTCTGGTCAGTTGCTGCGTTTGTGTGATAAAATGTGCTGACATGGTTTTTTTCTGCTCTTAATTTCAGCTCCAGGAAAATCAGGACGAGATTGAAAACATGATGAATGCAATATTCAAAGGAGTGTTTGTGCACAGATATCGGTATGGCCTTACGTCAGTCAGCATCCAGTCTTGAACTTTGTTATCACTGTCTTTTCTACAGACTGCTAACAGCCCTCATTCGTTTTTTTTATTAAATAATGTTTTAACAGGGATTCAATAGCAGAAATCAGGGCGATCTGTATAGAAGAGATTGGAGTGTGGATGAAACTCTATAGTGATGCCTTCCTCAACGACAGCTATCTGAAGTATGTGGGATGGACGATGCACGATAAGGTGGGCAATACAAAGGACTCTGAATTTTTTTTAAAAGCTCCTCTTAAGGTGTATAGTTAATTTATTTTTTTTTTTTAAAAGAGTGTGTTGATAACTGCAGTAACCAGTAATGGATACTTTCGTACTCTATTCCAGCAAGGTGAAGTACGTCTAAAGTGTCTCACAGCACTGCAGGGCCTCTATCACAACAGAGAACTCAATGCCAGACTGGAGCTCTTCACCAGTCGCTTTAAGGTCAGCACCACCTGCTGGACAACTTAAACACAACAGCTGTATTTGTTCCATACTTGGAGAAACAAACTCCATGGGCTTGTCTTTATTTAACTATGCTTTCAGTAATTCAGGAGTTTGCGAGGCAAAATGACTCATTAAGTTTTCTGTCTCTCCTTTTGTTTAGGACCGCATCGTCTCTATGACTCTTGACAAAGAATATGATGTAGCAGTACAAGCTATTAAGCTACTTACTCTTGTCTTGAAGTAAGTGGTTGTTTTTGATAATATGTAATGTTGTTCAGCACAAGTGATTGGGACGTAGTTTATACTTCAAGGCTGAGCACTTGTAAATTTTGTGATTTGCATCATGTACATGTGTGCTACTGATAAAGTCTTTGTAATTTTCTTTGTATTTGTTTCTGCAGTAGTACAGATGAGGTGTTGACTCCCGAGGACTGTGAGAGTGTCTATCACTTGGTGTACTCGGCACACAGGCCGGTCGCAGTTGCAGCTGGAGAATTCCTTTTTAAGAAGTATGTTAGACATAAGTTAAGATTTCTAGCTTCAGGCTTGTAGTGATTTTTGTTTGTAAACCTTTACAGTTCCAAGAAATAGTATATCAGCTGTTTGAGTTAGTATTCCATGTGATTCCCAACTAATGAAAAATATTCTCAAAGATTGTTCAGCCACCGAGAACCGGAAGATGAAGGTGCCCCCAAAAGGAGAGGCAGACAAAGTCCCAATGCCAACCTCATTAAGACCACTGTCTTTTTCTTCCTGGAGAGTGAGGTACATTATCATGCTATATTTTCTGTTCTCACATTTCTGTCTTTATTGCGCGTACTGTTTTGTAAACGGTATCAGTGATCCATCCCTCATCTGTTTGAACACTTATTCCATCAGCTCCACGAGCATGCGGCTTACCTAGTGGACTCACTCTGGGAATGTGGTGCAGAGCTACTGAAAGACTGGGAGTGTATGATCAGCTTACTGCTAGATGACCCGTTGCCAGGAGAGGAAGGTATGGCACTGGGTTTTTTTCTTTCTTTCTTTGTACTGGTATGCAGTTGAGAGCACTATTGTGATTTATTGATTTCTCTGTTTGGTTTTTCTTTCGCAGCTCTTACAGACAGACAAGAGACGGCTTTGATTGAAATCATGCTGTGCACTGTACGCCAGGCTGCTGAGTGCCACCCACCTGTTGGAAGAGGAACAGGGAAGAGGGTAAGAGTGGCTGACACGCTAAAAATCATAAGCCAATACTAGTCACGTCTGTTTGTTGGATTATGCTGTCTTTGTGCTGTTCTCCTAATCGGCCAACTATCCTGGGATTTCTTTGGTGACAGTAATATTATAGAGTTAATTATGTTAAATTGGTTAACTCTTCATGAACCTTCTGAAACACGGCCACTTAAAAGATCTACAGATCCACGTCTGTTCATAGGTCTTCAAATAATTGTCAGCCAACTTGTTGTTTGATTATTTATTTATTTTTGTAATTTTGCTGTCTGAAGTGCAACATGTAGGCTATCAGAGGATAAGACTGTTTGCTAAGATTGTTTTAATGTATATACTTTCTTTTGCTCATTGTCGTGGTGTTTGATTTTGGAGATAAGAACAGTTCTGGGATATTCTCCATGTTTTTTTTTTTTTTTTTTTTTTTTTTTTTTTTAAACAGTTGAAAGTTGGTGCGTAGCTTCGCTCTGCATAATTGTAGATACTAAACATGTACTTTCTGTCATGTTTCTACTGCACTTGCATACTTTCTTTATTTTAATGAGTTTAACCACAGCTGCTTTCGGCCCTTTTTATGCAGTCCTTCTGAGTTGTTTACAACACATCGATTTCTAAAGACGTCTTCTCAGTTTACTACTTAAATTATTTAGGAAATTCAGTTAAAAGCTAAAAATAAAATTCCCCAGATGCGCCAAAAAAAGATTAATGTAGTTTACATTTACCCTAAATGGCGGTGTTTGGTATTAAGAAGTCAGAGTACACTTTCTGAATGGATGAATGGAGACTAGTTGTGTGGTCTAATGTGGTTGCATCACACATCAGGTGATGACGGCTAAAGAGAAGAAGACTCAGCTGGATGACAGAACCAGAATAACAGAGCTGTTTGCTGTGGCTTTGCCCCCTCTACTGGCAAAGGTATGTCATATCCACTCAGCTTTCTTAGAAGCAATCTTCCTAAGGAGGTTGTACTTTTAACAGTACAGCATCATTGTGATCTTTATGTGCTCCACAGTATGCCGTGGATGCAGAGAAGGTGACTAACTTGTTGCAGCTTCCGCAATTCTTTGACCTGGAAATTTATACCACAGGGCGTCTGGAGAAGGTAAGACAAATTGGCTTGTCGGACAGCGCTAATCAGATCAGAACAAATCGGATTAATGTATTTAACATATTAATGTGATTGTTTATCACACACACGATGCTAATATCTCTTATCTCTCGCTCTCCTCCATCCAGCACCTGGAATCCCTGCTGCGTCAGATCAAAGAAATTGTGGAGAAGCACACAGACACTGAGGTTTTAGAGTCCTGCTCTAAGACTTACCACGCCCTCTGCAATGAGGAATTCACAATCTTTAACAGGGTGGACATAGCCCGCTCCCAGCTGCTGGATGAGCTCGTGGACAAATTTAATAGGCTATTGGAGGACTTTTTACAAGAGGTGAGAGTAATAGTGCGCTTAAATGTCCAGCATACCTATAAGTCCAGTACAACAGAAACTAGCTCAACATAAACCATGAAAAGAGCACAGCCTCCATTATTTGTGTTCCGTTCTAGCTCTGTCACATTTCCTAACTCTTCATTTATTGGTACTGGAACTTATCCTGTTGTACAGAAGTCTTATATATAGCAAGGATGAAAATACTTGATGTGCTGTGAATGACCTTATCATATAGTTTGTAAAGAAGCTCATCAGAAATTTTCACCTTTCTGGACAACCTGAAAACTCCAGTTTGTTTTTATTTATGATAACATTAAAGATCTTGACCTGTTAAAATCACTTTTTTCTGTACAGGGTGAAGATGCTGATGAAGATGATGCTTATCAGGTTTTGTCAACTCTAAAGAGGATCACAGCTTTTCACAAGTATGTTTTCTCAGAAGTATTTTCTATGTGCTTTTATCTATGTCTGCTGCGTTGTTGGTAGATTCAGTGTGCACGTTTTTGAAAGTGATGAGACGTCATCAACTCTTTTGCAGTGCACATGACCTCTCGGGATGGGACCTTTTTACCAGCAACTTCAAGCTGCTCAATACTGGCATAGAGAACGGGGACATGCCTGAGCAGGTAATATACATAAGTTACTCTGCATAATTTTTTTTAAATGCTCGAAAATACTGATACGTTTTTTTAATTTTGTGTGGGTTTTTTCTCTTTCTCTCTCGCTCTCGCTCCTTGTGAGTAGATAGTCATCCATTCACTGCAATGTACCCACTACGTGATACTGTGGCACCTGGCCAAGTTATCTGAGGGCAGCTCCAGAAAGGTGAGGTCTAATCACATTTCATTGCTATTTTGTGCTGTTTTAACAGATTTAAGCAGCTATAAATGTGATGTTTTAAAATGCGTTTGTCTTTGTTTCAGGATGATCTGGTGACCCTGAGGAAGCAGATGAGGGCATTCTGTATGATGTGTCAGCGCTACCTCACCAACGTTAACACAGCTGTCAAAGAGCAGGTGACACAGATGAGAAAGTGACAATTATCCATGTTTAAAAGTGCGCGTAAAATCAGCTTGAAAGCAAAGCAAGAACACCTAAAGTACATGGACTTTGTGCAGCTGAACAGACTTGCCTTTTAACTCTGAAGTGGTGGTTTGGTTGCCCCTTATTGCAGCTACAATGGATATTTGTTAAGCTCCAGAGCACTTATAATGTATCTGCTTAATTCGTTTAGGGCTTGTGCACACAGAGTTTTAACTTTGTTCTTTTCTTCTTCGTTTTTTTCCACAGGCGTTCACCATCCTGTGTGATCTCCTGCTCATCTTTAGCCACCAGATGGTGTCCGGAGGCAGAGAACACCTGGAGCCCCTGGTCTATTCTCCAGAGGACTCACTGCAGTCTGAACTGCTCTCGTTCATCATGAACCATGTCTTCATAGACCAGGATGATGACACAAATAGCACAGGTATGAATATGCAGATGTGCAGTTTTGGCACTGCACTGGCCAAAGTGAGGAAGTAGCTAATGGGATTTCAAATTGTTTGTTCCCCCTCAGATGGGCAACAGGACGACGAGGCAGTAAAGATCGAAGCTCTGCACAAGAGAAGAAACCTCCTGGCTGCCTATTGTAAACTCATTATCTACTGTGTGGTAGAAATGAGGACTGGAGCTGATATCTTTAAACAGTACATGAGGGTAAGCTTAAGCATTTGTCATTTTAAGAATATGCAGTTGTGTATTACCCCCATTAACTGTGAATATAAGTAACTATTACAGGAAAAATAGTTGTTTAATTAACACATTTGCCGTTGTCCTGACCTTGGGCACATGCATGCACACACACACACACACACACACCAAATTCTTCACGACCTTTCAATGTTTTTCCTGTTTGTTTTTTTTGCTTTTACAGTATTACAATGATTATGGTGATATCATCAAGGAGACTATGAGTAAGACTCGGCAAATTGACAAGATTCAGTGTGCCAAGACGCTCATCCTCAGTTTGCAGCAGGTCAGTATGCACACTGTTGCTCGCGTATTAATTAATTCCATAATTGTGACCTTCTGCTCATGTGTCCCAGTGGTTAAGATGTTATCTAATGTTCCATATCTCTCTGTGTCCTAGTTATTTATTGAAATGGTGACTGAACTGGGTCATGGCTTTGATCGCTCCTCCTCGGCATTCTGTGGAATCAAGGAGTTGGCACGTCGTTTTTCTCTAACTTTCGGTCTCGATCAAGTCAAAACCAGAGATGCCATTGCCATGCTGCACAAGTAAGGCTTTATTCTGCTCATATTGGGTTACAAAGCTTTTCTTAGATTTTGGCCCCGTATCTGGGAACTGTCATGTTAGACAAATTACTTCTTGAATACTGTGTTTCCTTTGCCATGTTGTTTTTCCTCTGGATTTTGGAGAGTATTAAGGCATGAAATGTTACACTCTAGCCTTTTCCAGTACAGTAAGTATTGTAGAAAAACATGTTTTAAAAAACAAAAAACAGAAACGCAACACTGAACTGCAGAAACATAAAGGAAGGCAACCGACCGTTACATATTTGAGCCGTGTGAAGGAAATGAGCTGCACAGAGTTTTCTTAATATCTGATGGTGGATCATCACTACTATCATTTCAACTATCTTCTCTAAAAACAAACTATTGCGGTGGCAGAAATCTATTTTAATACCGTTATAAGTGGTGGAAAATTGGTTGTTTTAAGCATTCAATCTTCTCGGTGGCTTTTGTTTCTTTCATGTGAATTGTTAAATCTCTCACAGTCAGTGAATGCTACGTTATATTGGACATACGGAGCGAAATCTCTGATGAAACATTGGTACTAGTAAACCTTTATCTGTTTGAGCCAATCAGTTTCACAGATTAGTATTATTAAATTTGTTCCAATTCAAAGAGTTCTGAAAGAAGGCCTAAAACTACTTAAGTTATTACTGAAAATTGAATTATTTTGTTCCATGGTGCAGAGGGAAGAGTGCAAGAGGACTGAAACAAACAAAAATAAATGTATAAAAGTAGTTGCCATTAATTGTTGCCATTCGATCCCTATACAACCGTTGCAAGAGCTTGGTTCGCATTGCCGGCAATAAGTCGGACTCGTTCCCGGTGGGTGATGGGCTCTGCCAGGGCTGCCCTTTGTCACTGGTTCTGTTCATAATTTTTATGGACAGGATTTCTAGGCGCAGCCAAGTGGCAGAGGGCTTTCGCTTTGGTGGCCTCAGAATCTCATCTCTGCTTTTTGCGGATGATGTGGTTCTGTTGGCTTCATCGGGTGAGGGCCTCCAGCTCGCACTGGAACAGTTCGCAGCCGAGTGTGAAGCAGCGGGAATGAGGATCAGCACCTCCAAATCTGAGGCCATGGTTCTCAGCCGGAAAAGGGTGGAGTGCCCACTCCGGGTCGGGGATGAGTCCCTGCCCCAAGTGGAGGAGTTCAAGTATCTCGGGGTCTTGTTCGCGAGTGATGAGAGAAGGGAGCTGGAGATCGACAGACGGATTGGGGCTGCGGCTGCAGTGATGCGGATGCTGCACCGGTCCGTCGTGGTGAAGAGGGAGCTGAGTGTAAAAACGAAGCTCTCAATTTACCGGTCGATCTACGTCCCTATCCTCACCTACGGCCACGAGCTGTGGGTAGTGACCGAAAGAACGAGATCGCGGATACAAGCGGCGGAAATGAGCTTCCTCCGAAGGGTGGCTGGCCTCTCCCTTAGAGATAGGATGAGAAGTTCGGCCATCCGGGAGTGGCTCAGAGTAGAGCCGCTGCTGCTCCACATCGAAAGGAGCCAGCTGAGGTGGTTCGGGCATCTGACAAGGATGCCTCCTGGGCGCCTCCTGGGGAAGGTGTTCCGGGCATGTCCCACCGGGAGGAGGCCCCGGGGCAGACCCAGGACACGCTGGAGAGATTATATCTCTCGGCTGGCCTGGGAATGCCTTGGTGTTCCCCTGGATAAGCTGGAGGAGGTGGCTGGGGAGAGGGAGGTCTGGGCCTCTCTGCTTAGGCTGCTGCCCCACAACCCGGCCTCGGATAAAGCGGCTGAAGATGGATGGATGGATGGATGTTGCTATAGGCCCAGAATCTTACAATATGCCTGCCTAGTTGGGTCCAGTACACTTGTCATGAGGTCATATTTTAAAATGTCAGCTCTCTCTAGTATTTCACAGGTTTAATTATTTTATATAAAGTAATATTACACTATTGAAAGTTGTGGCATGACTACTGCAACTTGCTTTACTTAAGTGGTACAAATCAAATGCTGTTTGTGTTCAACACACTTAAACTACTAGATCTGATATGGGGCCAACAAGTCAAAACAGTTTGTTTTTATATTAAGAATCCGATAACCTAAAATATTCAGTGGTCCATTCTCAGTTTGTTACATTCATTTATTTATTTATTTATTTTATCTTTTGATTTTGAAAGATCTCTGAATGTTGAAAATCCCATTGATTCCAGCCTCAGCATCTAAGGATATGCACAGGGTTGCTGCTCTTAACTCAGATATTTTACTACAGTAGGAATGATTGATATGGCCCAAACATAATATCACGATAATGATAAATTTGGTCATTTTTTTGGGGAGTATGGTCTATCTTCTTAAAAAGCTACATGAAGCCTTCCTTCACCATCGTTTGGATTGGCATCATATCTTTTGGCAAACAAATGGTGAGAGCTTGGGTAATATAGTTCCAGCTAGGGCTGTTCGATACAACGATATATATCGGATGACAATATAAAAACATCTATCGTTTCATTTTACGCTATCGTTTGTTTCGTGGTGTCGCAAAATAAACTGTTTACGGCAATATTTTTTCATCGTTCTGATGGTCACTGTAGTGGCTATATTAATTTCTCTCTTTCTCTTATATGTAATATAACCACGCTACTGACAGACAAGCGCCTGTTTTTATGCGTTGTTGTTTTAGTTTTGTAGCGTTAGCTGCAGAGTTTTCTCTCAGGCTTTCAGACAATCCTGGTACAGACTCGGCTGCTGATGCTTGAGATGGTGAAGTAAGTTTAGAAGTATTTTCCCCCATTCGATATTACAGGCGTCTTACACTCCTTCCATATTATCGTGGTCTGTTCTGTATCTGCTCGTTTGTATCCAAAATATTTCCAAACCACTCAAGTAGCTGCTCTTTTGGGAATTAAATCTTCAGCAGTGATGCTTTAGCCATGTTTGCCGTCACTTTCACAACTTTAATAACTTCATGCTGCATGGCCCACGTTAGCGTAATCCGCTGTGTAATAGGTTGATTTGTTTTTACACCATCACGATATAATATTTATTTATTGACTCGGGGCAAAAACAAAAACTACCGGTATTATCATGAATGATGTGAGTATGCATACCTCTACTACACAGTTAAGATGAACTGCTTTTTGTTTAATGTCCACAAAACGTTGCTGATCCTTGCTCACAGGTCTTTCTTTTTCTCTCTGCCTCTGTGCTTTTCTCAGGGATGGTATTGAGTTTGCATTTAAGGAGCCTAGTCCCCAAGGAGAAGGAGGCCCCCCACGCAACCTGGCTTTCTTGGACATCCTCAGCGAGTTCTCCTCCAAGCTTATGAGACAAGACAAGAGGACTGTGTAAGCTGATTTTCTTCTTTTCTCCCCCCCTCTGTTTTTGGATGGGAAGCTTCAGTATCTCAGTGGAACAGGTGTTTGTGACAACTGGTGCAACTGGTGTTTCTGATGCATCACAGCTTTTTTGCAGCTTCGAATGCCCCAATTGGAATGTGCACCTGGTTTCACGTGTGAAGTTTGTCCTGTGTATTTTGTATTTCATTTTCTCAAGATGACCTCCTTCTTCTCCCCAGCCACATGTACCTGGAGCGATTCATGACGTTCCAGATGGCGCTGCAGCGAGAGGACTGCTGGCTTCCTCTCATCTCCTACAGGAATTCCCTACAGGCTGGGGGCGATGATGATACCATGTCTGTGATGAGTGGCTACTCCAGCAGAGGCTCTTCCGTTCGCTCCAAGAAGACTAAGCCCCCTGTTGTTACAGCTGGAACTTCAGCAGCCAAGAGGAAGTTGCCAGAAGGTATTGTTTACTTGGGAATATTAAAATAAAAGTGTTTAATTATAGTGCAGGTGGAAAAAATATATTGATTTTTAGTTTGGTTTAAAAAGATTAAAGCCAGCAGGTTTCTATAAACTATAAACATGAATTAAATCGGAGAAATGCATACAACTCAGCCAGGCACGATGTTACAAACACAGAGCCCAGATTAACCCAGATGTCTTCTCACTAGCCTGCATGGGTGGGGTTAGGAGATTAAACAGCAGATGTTAGGAGGGAGTCAAAGTACTCTTTAACAGTCCAAAAACCTCTCTAGTGTATGTTTGCTTCAGAACTATTCATGACAGGATATCGCTCTGATTTCAAGAAAAGTAGAGTTTACTGGCCCCAAGGCAAAGTCCAAGCCTTCTTGGTTATTTTAAAGCCCCTAACTAATAAATGAGAAAGCATAAAAGCTTCATACAATCACCATCAAGTTTGTTTTTGTTTTGTCCTTTACAAGTGATACTTCATGTTTCTGATGTTATGGCTTAATTTACAGCTCCAGAGAACATCATCTCACACTCTGTTGCCGCCAGAGCACTTAAACAAAATGCCATGCTAATTCATATTGTGGACAAATTAAGCCAAGAAAAACGGTTAATAATGAGTAGATATGCTAGCCTTTATCAATGTGACAACACAGCTGAGTATTGTGGCTCACTGGGGGCTGGGGAGAGACGGCCCACCGTTTTCGCTGTTGTGTAATTTTCCAGGTGGTTTCTGTTCCTGGAGTGCCAAACACACAGACATGCTCAGAACTGTATTTCAGTTGTATACCTACGCCTCTTCTGTGAACTGTGGCAATCCCTGCCCCTGGTGCAAAGGTTAATGTGTTGCTTTTGCCATAGCAAACAAACAAAATCCTAAATTTTGATTCTCCTCAAACTCAGCATGGCCAGGACAATAGAGCTTTGCATTGCTAACTTGTGCAAAATGTATAAAAACGAGAATGTGTGTGGTTGTTTGAAGCAAACGCTTTGGCTTTTCCCGTGCAGAGGAGAGCAGCAGCAGCAGCGAAGTCTGGCAGCAGAGCATGCAGACTCCAGTCATGATGCCATCTCCCCATCTCACCTCCACTGCCATGCGGGACCCTAAGAGGGCGCGTGATGACAGCTTCATGGGGGTCTACCCCCTCCCTCACGACCAGCAGCAACCCCACCAACACCCGCAGCACCATCAACCGACGCCCCAGCACCACCAGGCATCCATGGATTACAAGTATGCATGCCTCAGTCTTTCATTGCTGCACTATTGCTGTCATGTTCAGCACAGTAATTGTTACAGGCTAATACACGCTGCTTCATTCAAATAAAAACATTTTTACTGTAGAGGACTTATTGATTCTTCACTGTCCTTAGATGCGAAACCTCTGAAAACGTTACGTGTATAAGTGCGTAATAAAATACAAGTACACTTGAGTTGGCAAGACCCCACTTAGGTTCAAAGACTCAAACACATTACTCAGGTCTGTAACATATCAGTGTGAAATTATTAGCGAAGCATTTTGATGCACAATAATGAGGGCAGTTTTGATAATGACCTATTACCTAGATAAATCTCTAGGAAAAGAACAAACACATTAGGAGTCTTTACAGATTTGCTATGTGTCTCTTAATCAGCAGAGAATGGGCAGATCAATGAGGACAAATGGTGTCTGAGCTTCAGAATTGAATTAATCAATCTGCGAAAATATACCTATATGATATTAGTGAGCAGGATTTGGAATCGTGCCTCTAAGTTGAGATTTGGAATTTTGAGATTATATAAGATGAGTAGTGAATAGTTGTAGCCTCTCAAAGTACAGGCTGAGAAAACTGGAAGTAGCCTGGAGCTACAGCAGTAACCACTAACCACTTTCCTTGAGCACCTCCAATTACTCAAAAACCCCACAGTCCAACATTAACATTTTTTCCCTCTTCTTTCTTTGTTGACCCTATAATCTCCAAGCTCTTTAATGACCATTTACTTTTAATTAATTATCTGTTATTTAAGCTTATCCCGATGTTTCATACTATAACATTTTATAAATACATCTAGGCTCATATCCAGGCCGATTATTCAGGCCAGAGCATCACTTATTCTCTGAGAAAAGGTTTGGACTGGAATGAGCCAAAATACATTAGGACAGGGTTCAGTGTAATTGCCCATTTGCATGCTATTAATTTGGAGGGCAAATGGTAGCAAAATGGTTGTGCCTAACAGCCTGCCAAGTGTTGGTCCTACTGGGACAGTGACTGACTAGTTTATTTATCCACCCTGAGTTTTTACAGGCATCGGGCCAGTGTGCAACTAAGTTGTATCCTCATGGTATCCCCAGTAAAAACACCAGACAGATGTGGGTCAAAACATGGCTAAATAATGTGCTCTCATATATTTAGTTCCCAGGTGACGTGGATGCTGGCTCAAAGACAGCAAGAGGAGGCACGCCAGCAAGAAAGAGCCATGAATTATGCCAAGCTCAGGACCAATCTGCAGCATGCTATGTAAGTCACAGGCACACCTGTATGCCGATGTGTAAATCTGAAGACTGGGTACACTTAGTAATTATTTAATGGTTTGCTCAGCAGTCGTCGCGGCACTGGGCTCATGGAAGAAGACGAAGAGCCGATTGTGGAGGATGTGATGATGTCATCAGAAGGCCGTATGGATGACCTCAATGAAGGCATGGACTTTGACACCATGGACATTGATCTGGTGAGATACATGCATTTTCATGAGTTTGTACTTGGTGTACAAACATTAAGATGTCCTCTGAAGTGCTGTGATACAAGCTTGGTGTCTTCTTGTGATCTAGAGTTTCCTCTAGATCACAATTAAAGTCGGTTTTTGTTTTTTGTTAATGGTCTTGGAAGGCAAATCAGCATTTTACACACATTTTATCTGTTTCCAAATTGTCTCTTTGTCATTTAATGATTCAGTTTGATGGTAGTTGGAGATTAACAAAGAAAATTAACCCTTTTACAACTAAATTCAGAATGTATTCTGATGCATTTGTGTAACTGTTTTTATTGCACACACTGCCGGCATAGGATGCAACCAGGCACCTTGTTTTGAATGTTGCCTGTAATAGAACTAGCACAAGTCAGAAATCATTAAAGAGAAATGTTTGCTTGTGGGAAGAATATGTCTTTTTCTTCTTCTTCTTTTTTTTTTAAAGTATGTACTTGCCAGTACATTGCAATTGTTGGTATACCATGATCAAAAAAGACAAAATTATTTTCATCATTTATGCCAACACCACAGATTTATGTATGCCGAGTGTAAAGCCAGAACAAAATTTGATCCGAGGCTAATACCTCTCTTGGATGCTGGAGCTGGATTCCATGAGATGGGCTCCAAATGTCATGTTGAATCAACCAGAAGACTGTACAACTGTCCTCGTTTCTCTAAATTCACTCTACTTGAATGTTCCAAACATATGCTGAAATTACATACCTCCTATTTGTTTTTTTTAAGTATTGTATGTTGGTTCTGTCGATTTCTGCAATCTCTGCTTTTTTTCCTCCTTTTTTAATATATGGGGGTAAAGTTCTAACAGTGGGTGGGAGTAGTTGTTTGACAGTCTACTAAATATGCCGTTTCTTAAATCTCATAGCCACCCTCCAAGAACCGCCGTGAGAGGTCTGAGCTCAAGCCCGATTACTTTGACCCTTCTATCATGGATGAATCGGTAAGGAGCACCAAGATCAGGATCCTGTACTGATCCTGATCACAATCTTATATTTTGTTTGTTGACTTCTGTTACATGTGAAGCGACACAACTGTTGGGAAGTAAATTGCAATTGCCTGCCTTTTAAGCTAGACCAGGTGCTAGCCTGTTTTATTTGGGTTGTGAATGAGGCTGTGCATTTTGACAGGCTGAGCTGACTAACCTTTAGCCAAGTGCAACATTTCTTTTTGGTGAGCAGAGCAACCATTATGCTTGTATAAACGATTTTTATTTATGTCTGACTGGATATCCAGCCTTAAATTCTTGTTCCAGACTGTCACAAAACCTCTGGGAAGGGTTTTTTTTTTCTTTCTTTTTCCTCCTCTTCTAGAACAATGTTAGGCTAAGTAGAGCCCTGTGTGACTGGTTTATGTTATCTTAAACAACCTTTTTGATCACAAAATGAAACTAAATCATCAGAATGGAGCAGTTTTGTCTGCGCTAAATACTTCAAATCTTGTTCCATTAAGGTTTTTCTGAGGATATAAACCATTTGCAATGTACTTGGCTTTTACCAAGGTTTTTTGCACGGCTCAGAACAAGCCTGTTTAAGATCAGGATTTCTCAGTAACTGTTAATTTAGTTTGGAAACTGGTTGAAAACGATCATGTTCTGTCAGACTTTAATCATTACTAATATAGATGGACATTCAATCATGTAAACATCCAGGAGAGTGCAGTGTGAAGTCTGTATTAATGTTCTGTTTGTTTCTTCCAGATGCTTGGGGTGTCCATGTTTTAAGCTAATATCCAGATGATTTTGACGCTGGGATGAGAGAAGAGGCGCTTTGTATTTAAAGAGAATTTTAGAAGCGAAAACAGAAGTGTTTTCTGTAAGAAAAGGCAAAAATGAAAAAAAAAAAAAAAAAAGGAAAGAAAAAAATCTGGCTTGTACTTTACGTGGACCAATGACAACCCACACTCAGTGTTGCTTGCTCAGAGAGGACTTTGTTTCAAATATTTACTTTTATAATCTTGGGTAAGCTCTTCCTGTTCAGAAATAGCGTAACAGGCCACTTCCAAACCTATTAGAGATGAGACATGTCTGAAGAAAAATCAGTAATAGCTTTTTGTTTTCCTTTTTTTTTTCTCTTTTTTTTAATGGGGATGAAATGGTGTGTTTAACTTAAGAAACATTTTTGTTTATGTCTAACCCTTTTTACAATTGTAGTAAGTTACCAGGTGTGAAGTAGTAATTTATAAACGGACTGTAGTAGCTTGCTTGTACTGTGTTAGCCAAGTGGATGGAGGTCTTTATGTTTCTGTGCTTGCTTTTTTTTTTTTTTTTTTTTTTTTTCTTTTCCTTTCCCCCCCCCCCCTTCCTCCCTTTTGTCTGTTTCTTCTTCCTGTTGTTGGCCCTGAGTTGAGGTCCTAATAACCACTGGTGGTTAAGATGGTTAAGATGTCATGTAGAATCAGTTAAGATCCCTTTATGCTGTGAAGATTCCTATAGAGTCCACTGAACGCTCCACGCTGTAAGTCCCAGAGCTTAGCCCAAGATTTGGATCACTCCTTAACCACCATCTTACCAGATACATATGTACACCTTTTCCCCTCAAAATGAGCTTTTTTCTTCTTCTTCTTGTTTAATCCCAGTAGTACCACTGTGTGGGCTCTGGGGGATAACGGCTCGGTCAAAGAAAATCACCTTTTTTCTCTTTAAAATCCAGCAGCATAATGTTGAAATGGGTATCTCTACATTTTAAATAAAAGTTATATATGAATCGGTGCTGATTTTATATATGTGCTTTTGGTTTATTATTTTCTTATTTTCAACTTTTCAACCTTCAGTCACAAAGTGAGAAATGTGTAAGTAAAACCTAAAAAAAATGAAAGCATGTAAAGCCATGCATCAAGGAAGATTTTTAAATTTGTATTTTTATGTTTTGTTCTTTTATTTTTTTTCTTTGTCTTGATAATGTCTTCGGGTTTCTACCTTTTTTCCTACATGTAAATTAGTTTGGATAAAACTAATGAAAAGACTTGTGAAATTCAGCTTTAAGGTTTTCTCAACATTAAAAAAAAGAGTCTGGTCACAAAATACTTCTAGATTTCAAATGTTAAAACTGTAAGGTAGTCATTCAGCCAATACTGAAGATGAAAGTTATTCAGCAGCGCTGTGGCAGCTAGACAAAGCTTAGATTTTGACATGTATTTGTCACACACAAGTTTTAATGAAATGTTTTGTCTACTGAGGTTTTTATTTTGTAGTCATTCCATGCTTAAGCCTTAAACATGCTTGTGGAGGTCACATTTTCTCACAGTAATCTTCCATGTCAGAGGATCAGTCATGTTTAAAGGTGGATAATTGGCTTCTTAGAACATGAAATATGAGGTGGTCAGATGTAATGTGATAAAGTAGATAAACAGCCTATATGTGTTTTGCCTAATTATTTTATGTAAGTAAAAAAGAAAAATTCTTTTAAGGAAAAAAGTACTGTTTATTGTTTGTTACTTACCACTACATCGGTATAAATTCTTATTAGATCATGTGTATATATACAAAATTTTATTTCTTTCCTTCATTTTGGCCATGTCTGTGTTTTATTTTGTCAGCACTCTTGCCTACACTCTGAGTTGTCTATTATCCCATCCTCTTTCAGTCACTCTGTTTTCTGATTTGTACTTGTCTGGAGACAGTAACTTTTGAATAAAAATCAACACATTTCATCTGTGGTACTTTTTACTTTTGACCACAAGAAACAAACTGCAACTAATGGAGCTATGACTAATCAGGCTGCACAATAGACTTCTTATGTTCTCTTTGCAAAGCCTAAATATGGTGTGGTTTGGTGATTCCAAAGGTGGAGGAGGCTGAAACGTATACAGTATCAAGTGCCCCTCAACAAGTTAACAGTTGATTAATATAAAGTCAAAAAAGGCAAAGTGTGTAAATCTAAAAACGAAAACCCGATTAACCTTAACACTAGAATATGGATAATAGTTAGCTTTCATACTAACGGTATGTAGGGGGGGGATGGCGTTAGCCGAACAATGCTAATTTCACTACTAGGTCACATAAATAAAATATTAATTGAACGAAAAGTGTAGCTAGCGGTTACGTTTTTGAACTGGGTATTAACATATAAAGCAGAGAAACACTACGGATAAACACTGTTGTTAATTATGTAAATGTATGTGTCTAGATGTAAATTTAGCCTAAAGTATGGCTCGGAGGCAAACCGTTAGCAAGCTAGTAACTGTTAAAGCAAATTATACTACGGGTAAACACAGAGTTGTTGAACAAACAATGTAAATTTCAGTGGATGGCGGATGTAAATAAAATGTAAATTTGACTAAAGTATGGCTAGGAGGTAAACCGTTAAACTGCATTAATTTTTTAAAGCCGTAACATTCTAGTGCGGATAAAAACCGTTGTATTTAAACGGAATCCTTGAAAAGGCTTTTGATTCCTTGAGTTAATTTATACAACTAAAACAAACTACAGTTAAGTAATTGTTCAGCGAACAGTTAGAAATGGGTTTAACTGAACACACTTCTATGGAAGCTTGTTTATGGAGCAAGCAGAGCTATGTTGAAATTTTGAGTTATTACAAAATTACTAGTTGGAGAAAATTTTTGACTTACAATCTTGGAATTACTTCTGAGAGTTTTTCAGGACGTCAGGTAAACAACAGGTAACCGCTGGAAAGGTATTACCTTTCATGCCACATGGGGGCAGTGTGGTTCAAGGCAGACCTCCACTCTCCCTACAGAGGCTTTACTGCTGTACATTTTCTGACTCATAATACATATAGATATATATCTTGCACTTCTACTAAGTTACTGACAAACAGAATGTACACATCTTGCTACACACAACAGCTTTTACCTTTGTGTAGACTATCAAAAACATCCCATTTTTAGCAAGATCATGTGGAGACAAAGAGCGCCAGTGTTCCTCTTCTGATAAAAGTGAGGACGCGTGGTAGCAGGAAAAAAAAAGGGATGAAAGCAACTGAGACTTCTGTGTTAAATGCATGATTAATAAAGAGGCACTCAGATCACTGCGGGCGTACCAGAATAGGACCTGGCAGTGAGCGCCCTTCATGTCCAGCTTGTAATACATGAAGAGGCTCATCTATCACTACGTCTGCTTGTCACACGTCGGCTATCAGAATACTGCGAAGGGAAGCACTTCCCTCTGCAGCCCTGTGTAATTGTCATCTGAGCTGTCAACCTTTTTTTGTAACATGCTGTTAGTGGTGTTCATGCAGAAAGAGACCAAAGAGGAATCTTGGATTGGTGTGTAGCTGTTGTCAAACCAATTGTCAAAGTTATTTCCACATCTCACGCTTCTGTGCCAAAGCGATTATCTTCCCTATACTTTTCTTTCTGTAGCTGTTTTTTTTTTTATTTTTTTTTTTACTTCCTTTTCTTTTTCCCACAGCAATGCATCTGCTTGGGCTGACTTGGGGGTTAAAAGCTGTGCCGAGGTCAGGGCTGCGGATTTTAAATCAGAGCCTCATATGGACTTAGAGCCTGTATTTACTTCTGATAACCCAAAGGCCTCAACATACACTATCAGTTCAGCTGGTGTTGAAACCTCAGCGGGTCAAGGAGGACTTCTGATTTACACATACACGTGAGTTCACTGTGGAAACTCATCTAAGAGGATCCGAACAGCATTTCATGGTCATTCAAAATATGTTTGCTCTACATTAATTCCTGCTCTTTCTTGTGATTGATCGCAAACCTCCCCCTAAGAAGAGCTGTTTCACGCAGCGCCTGAGACTTTTCCAGGACTCTGCGAGGAGATAAACCTAGAGTTTTTTAATTCCGTGGATAAATCATTAATGAGAACATTGGTTGTAATCTTCTCAGCTTGTAAGGGCAAAGGAAAGCAGCTGACCCTGGAAAATCATTTACCAGAGCCGGCCTCAGATTAGGCACGCGGCCTCATTCACACAGACAGGCCAGCAGCGCTTGAATGTCCAGACTCATCTTCTAGCGCCTCATTCATTCCAAACCGTATCATTCCAACAATGTGCTGGGCATCCAATAAAATATCTTGTAACCAAATAAAGGGAAATAATCTCTCCTGGACTAAGAGGAGACGCTCTGTGGGCTGTAACTGAGAAGTCAAGGTGAATGTGAAATGAGAAGTAGGATCAATGCCCTTCATTATGATGAGCAGGTTTCATGAGACAAGCCAGAACAGGTCAGAGATTCCAGTGAGAAGCTATGAATAGAGCGCCGTGGGAATCCACCTTCTGCCTCCTGTCGGTTTTCTTCATATTGACACACAGGCAGAGCGGCTAAAGGTATGCTGAATGAGTGAACGAGTGACAGGGCTATTGTACTTGGGGGATAGAAGCTGGAGGATTAGTCTCTCTTTGGCACTGATGGTCCAGAGTGTGGAGGGAATCTGTCATCAGCAGAGCTGCAGGTGGTCCAGAGGTCTGAGCAGGGCATTCGACCTCACGAAGCAAGAAAACAAGACGAGCTTTCAGCTGGGAGCAGGAGGATATTTACCCAGGGTTACCCTGGAATTTGATTCTCTACACCTTCTCTCCTCACTTCACACCATTGTTGTGAAGCCACTTTCACTCATCCCAGTGGGCCTGTGCTCTGCGATGAGGATAATAAAGGTTTTCCCTGCAGGAAGAGGAAACAAGATTACGGGTTTTTCAATGAGAGGGTATGGAGGAGGGTGGGGGACAGAAGACATGCAAGCCAGCGAGGTAGCAGTGTGCCACGCAAGGCCTACATTTTCTCCACTTTCATTTTCAAATCCCTTGAAGCGCATTCAAAGGTGACCCGAGGACGACTGAATGGATTTGTGGGCCAAGCCCGCTCTGCTAAATCATGAGTCTCAGTAAAGTTTGGATGAGTGTCTTATAAGGGCGTGATGAGACAGGTCTCATAAAGATGATGAAGAGCTCTGCATGTCACCAGCCCCTGCCAGGAAACCCCAGTGATGAACGAGGGCTGAGACACCTCTGCTAATAAGACTCATCTCTTTAATTGGCTTTATGATACAGCTTTGCAAATGGGCCAGGGTGCGGCTGGAATGTGTGTGTGTGAGTGTAAATGTGCATGTTCGTGTGTGCAACACCCACATTTAAACTATTACCATTTGTGCATGTATGTGGGGGTGTACTCGGTGTATGTGCATGCATATGTGTATGCGGGAGGCCCGTGAATGTGCCTGCTGCAGGCTTTCTCGCTTCTCTTCCGTGCCGATGAGGAGCAGAGACGATGTAGCGGAGCCTCATTAGAAAGAAAGCACTTGTACTCCTGGCCAAGATTTAACACCTCACCCAATAATAATTTATTCAATCTATTCTTAAGTATTGCAGGCACTGGTAGATAGGGGTTAGGTTATGTAAGAGTGCGACAGTGCGTAGTTTGAATGTGATATGATGATAATTATAAATCCAAGGAAGACGACAGATGGCGAGGTACTTTAAAGGTTCAGCCGGTGTAAGTATTACTACTCTGCTGCTGCCAGATCAGTTCCTGGGAGAGCAAAATTAGAGGTAGTCAAAGACAAGAAGAGAGAGTGCAGACACTCTAAGAGAGAGCTGGTCCTTGTTAGCACGCTATTCATCAGTCTCGTGAGGTCAGGGTTCAGGGGACCCCGAGGCTTGGTGTGCCACCTCTTCACCCCTGACCCTCAGCCAGCACCTGGAGCTGAGGTATTTCCTCTCAACATTTCCTTGTAACATTTCATCTCTATTATGACTTCCCAGGCGTGCACGCTGAGCAGAACCGACTGGAATGGTTATACATTTCTATATGGCTCCATTACCATTCATGCACACACACTCAGGCAGAGAGAGAAAGGAGTGGCTGACCCAAGGTAACATGGGAGTAGAGGACAGTGAGAGAGGAAGAAATGCAGAGAGAACCGGGGAGGCACAGGAGACAGGACGGGCGGAGGAGGCGGAGGACGGAGTGGTGGTGGGGGGGTCAGGGTCACAGCTGTGATAAAAAAAAAAGAGGCCAGAATGAAAGATGTTCCAGTCGGACCGTGAGGAAAATAAACATCCTCCTAAAAATAGTTTGGAGTCCTGTTCATCCGTCCTTGTTGTTACTTTAGCCAGGTGCGAGCAACTTTTCTGTCTATAGCATGCCCAGAATCCGCTGACCTCTCTGAATAAACTTGTAATGACAATAATGATGTTAATGTAAAGAAAAAGAAAAGTTTATTGGATAAAAGAAGCATCGGTGATTACCCCTCCAGTAGATAAAACATCCCTGACTTAACTTTGCATCTTCCCATACTCCCTAATGTAAAAGTTGCCCCTTATGACCCATGCTGTTGACCTTTTGTTCTCTCCATATATCTTCATTTCCCTCCAAGAGGTTCTGCTGAGCTGAGCTGAGCTGGAATTACGTTTTTCTGACTGGCTGATTGACACATGCAGAGAGAAATGCTAAAGAGATACAGACGCAACCCCCTCCTCCTATCTCTCATTCTCAGTTCCTTTCTATATTCCCTCTCTTCAACCCCCTGCGCTTCTTCCGGTACGCCTCCCGCCCGCCACCACCTTCCTTTATTTATGCCTGCAGAACCACTTTGTTGTGCTTTTAGTGGCTGGGTTTGTAGATGGAGCAGATGCTGGAGCTGATATTCCCTGATCCTGCAGCGAGCCGAGATAAGAGCAGATTTATGCCAGAGCGAGGGAGCATGGGAGTAATTGCTGAGGCTTTCATGATGCGGCTGAGAGCACTCATGCACCCTCGGCTGCTTACTAACAAGGACATCCTCAGATTTAGGAGTTTTTCTCCCTGGGTTTAAAGTGTTTTTTTTTCTTCTTTTTTTTAAAGTATATCTTTGTTTGCCAAAGGTGTGTTTGCGCAACAGTACGTTCTTAGGTGCAATGCTTCCTTTCTTTTCCAAGTTTGAGCGTGGGCATGTGCACATATGCATTCCCTGTGATCATTCTTGCGTCTTTGCTTTAAAGGCGTGTCACAATTACAGCATTATGTGTGTGTGTGTGAGAGGGCAGGGGAATTATTCCCCATAAACTACCTCCAGGATTTTTTACGGCCTCTTTATTTATTGCTGCTCAGCTGAAAACATGACATAATCAGGATAGCAGATAACTTTATCAGCAGATAGAAAATGTTATCTCAAAGTGGTTTTCTATGGCATGAATTGAAGCACGTTTGCTCGGAAATGCAATACAACAAGTGCTACTGAAAGAAAAAAAAGGCCCATTCAGACGATGTTTTCATTACCAGGATTGTGAAGGCGTACATGCACGCATGCATCCAGGGTTGCTATACTACCTCTTTAAATATAAATACGTGATCAAAGTTGCAGCAGCCTACACAATTACAATGCTGAGCTGCACCTGCCAGGGCATAAAAGCCACTGATGAGGTTGTTGTGGCTACTTTATTATGTACTCTGTTTAGAGGCGGAGGCTAATGCTACTTCAGACGAGCACTGAAGAGAGAAGTGAGAGATATGCTAAGCGTCCCCCTGGCGATGATGTCACTGAGGACATGTCAGTGACACCAGGCAGGAACAATGACATGTTGATCTCAGGAGCTTTAGAGTCTGACCTGACACTTGACTGGTGCAAGAGGGTTCAGACAGGACAGATATTTCTATGAGATATCCAAAAACACACACACACACACATGCACACGGTCGTTAGCATGCCAGAGCATACAGCACACAAGTATGCATAAATCTTATCTTTCTGCCTGCCCTGGCCCTCACCCTTTAGGGCTTCCTGTTTTTCTGAAGGGGCCCCGAGTGATTCCAACTCTCTGCTGCAGTTGTCGGGAGTTATGTGAGGCTGGTGGGTCTGATGGGAAAGACACTTTGACGAGTATCAACTGGGGAGAAGAAGAGGGGTGATAAGTGGAAGATCATTAGTTGGCCTGAGCCGGAGCCAAATCGAATTAGATGACGCACACTGCAAGATCGTAACGCAGGCCAAAATCAGTAAGGACACTGGGATCAAATTAGACGCTAAAGCCCCGTGTATCATTTAGCGACAATAATTTCTTCAACACGTCAGCTCTGTGGGCTGCTTGTTTCACTTCCAACCCTGCCATAGAGAGCCGGCGCTCAGTTCAGAGGGAGAGAGCAATGAGTCAGATCCTCTGCTCCAATTATATCTGCATCCTGCAGTCTGCTCTTTAAAACGCACACGCACACATCGTCGCATAAGACAAAAAGCACACCCAGGCAGAAAGACACACTTTGAAATCCACACTGCACGCATAGCTGCCAAGAAATGCATGTAGCAGTCAGAAAATAACAGACTGCCAAACAGAATCACACACACACACACACACACACACGGACACACTTGAACAGGAGCTTGTTGACCATCACACAGCCAAGGGACTGCGAAGAAGAGGGGGGGTCGAGCTCACAGAGGTTGCTTTGAAGTTTCTATTCAGGTCTTTGTCCCATTCAGGCTGCTGGCAGTAGACATCTCTACTAGGGCTCCGGCTCCTCCCATCGTCACACCGTCCCCTCACACACAGACACTCAAAAAAGAAAAGAAGGCACGTCCGCAGGTCCTGTCCATCACACGGGCCTTAATTAGAGTGGATTCGAATGCACCCTTTTGTACCCCGCTCGCTCTCTTCTCTTTCTTTAACCCCCACTTTCACTCATTTCACTCTCTTTCACCAGCTCCCCCCCTCGCTCCCCCCCCTCTCCCATCCCTCCCTCTCTAACCCTTTTTCACTTTTGTTGCCTTCCTTTTCTTGGCAGGGAGTGAGGCACCTCTCCAGACATTTTTTTCCTGTGCCTTGAGCCCCCTTCTTCTCTCCCTCACAACCCACCCCACCCCAATTCCGAGTCTGGAAGCTGAGTGTGACCTAATGTTTGACAGACAAGTAGCCTCGGAGAAAAGACTCATCTATCAGAGGCTGGTAATTCTATTAGAATAGACAGAACACCCCCACAGGCCAGCATTTGGCATATTCTCTCCATCAGTTTAGCTCTTTTCTAAACCCTCCGGGCTACAGGCCTACAAAATGCAGCTTACGCTAACAAATAATCACAGTGAGTTAATAACATATGCGTGTGTGCGTGTCTGTGTGTGTGTTTGTGAGCGCATGTCTTCACTTTCTACACGTTTTTTCAATGGGAATTGTCTAGTTCTTTGATATGAAGCATCAAAGGACAATTTCCCTTTTCAAATTCTAATCTCATCCGAGAGGCTAAAAAGGTATAATGCAGGGAACTGCGGCAAGTTAAGATAGGAGGATCACAACCAGGCACTAATCAGGATTGCTATCGAGATTCCTGGATGTTTATATGTCGATAAAGATGGTTACATGAAATGTCTATTGTCTTGGGTGGTTATCAAGCCTAATTGCTACTATGAGAGAAGAGAAGAGAAGAGAAGAGAAGAGAAGAGAAGAGAAGAGAAGAGAAGAGAAGAAGGTTTTACTTGCGTCTCATACTGGGATGGTAATATGTGGAGGACATGTTTTGAGCAGATTGTTATTTGTGTGTAATCAGTGCTTTTCTGTCAGTCGTGATGGCTGAGACGAGTAAAGGAGAGGAGGTAGATTGAAGCAAGCATAAGAAGAGAAGGGAGGAAGACGTCTGGACAGCAATCAAGCATACCACAAACAGGAAATGTAAGTCTGCGGATAGCCCAGCTGTTGTGATTGGCCTCTCTGCCGCTACAGTTAAATCAAAGCAGCAGGAAAAGCTTATACAACAACCTTCAAGTGTCAGCCTCTGAAAATAGTCTGTTAACATTAGCTGAGTTTTCCCACCGTTTAAAATGGCTCAGTGTTTGGAGTGGATCAATGTTGTTTGTGTTTATGCCCTTACGCTTCCTTTGGTGGAGACTTTACAGTACGTGACATGGACGAGAAACATGTGCCACTAAGTGCTCGGGTGTGCGCGGGCGTCTCTGTGTGTGAGGATGCATTGTCTCTGCGGTTAATGACTGTTCGATATTGATTGCAGCTGGAACGTCCCAGTCACATGTTCCTCGTCCTCTCCAGATAATGAGGGTTAACCACTTGACCCCGTGCATGCCAAAGGGGCTCGGCTCATACCTGGACGCGCAGCCCCGGCTCAAGCCACGTCTCCCACAGCACTACCAAGGCCACGGGCCTCTGGTCTCCGGGCTGGGCCTGTAGATCACAGTTGTGCCATGGAGCCACGACTAAAGGGAAATGTGCCAGACTTCATTAAGGGCAGATTAAAAGCGAGAGGAGGGCGTTTTAACCATGATTTACTTCCCCTGTGAGGTTGCTGGACGAATTACGAGCCCGCAGCGGCTTCATCCTGGAACCATGATGTCATACTTTCAGTGTTTGCTAAGTGTAAATATCATATTGGGAAGCAACTATGTGCTCGACAGCAGGGTTCATCTTGGATTCAGAGAGAAGAAAACAAAAGCGACAGCAAATGTCTCTCCGTTCTCCCATTTACGAGCTGTAAGAAATGACGACACAATGAATTTCATATAAATCTGTGAACGTTTAAGAACCAAAGAATCGCTTCAGTTTGAAAAAGGGAGAATTTACAGTGTTCCTGCTTTATATGACAGTATAGTATTCATAGCAAGAACGCTAGCAGGATTTGGGGATAGTAATGTTAAGCTGACTGCCAGTCAGTCTCTAAAACTACTGAATGTGTTGCCTTGCAGGTTCATAGACATTCATGGCCCACAGAGGAGGAATGGCAATCACCTGACATTTCTTTTAACACCAGCAGGAGCATCTTTAAGGAAAAAGTCTTCAAAGCAATTGGATATACTGCAATAATATCTGCTGCGCGCTCGTGTTCCCTAAAGCGGGATAGAAATACTCTAGTAATCCTTTCACGTGTGTCTGTGCCAATATCCAGTCAAAATTTCAATTAATCCAGTACTTTGGGTTACAACTTAATAACTGCTAAAGTGGTGACGTTCTTAATCAGCCTCAGCTGAACTTTGCAACACTAAAAGTGAGAGGGTGAATAAGCAGGACACCTACTTGGTATCTGCCTGGTCATTATAAGCGTGTCAGCGTGGTAGTAGGTGTTTTGAACTGTGATTTGACCACATTCTGACACATTTGATCAATTAAATATTAAATGAATAAAAGCATGATTACAGTGCTGTGCACAAGTGTTGAGCTACCCCTGATTTCTTTATATCCAAGGAGCCAGACTTTCCTGTAATATTTTAAAGTGGTCTTGAGCCACAGTTCTCCAGGCTTTGTGAAGGTCATTCCAAGCTTTTCTTTGGACATTGACTGCTTTTTAACTCATTTTTAGTCCAGTCTGTGTACCTGACAACTTTCCGAAGAAGCTTCTGTTTGTCTGTTTGTTTGTTAAGCCACTCAACACCAGAGATAGGCAGTAACGCGTTACTTGTAACGCGTTACTGTAATCAGATTACTTTTTTCAAGTAACGAGTAAAGTAAGGGATTACTATTGCAAAAACAGTAATTAGATTACCGTTACTTTCCCGTAGGAACGCTGCGTTACTGCGTTACTAAAACCGTGATTTTTTGCGAGAATGTCTCATGACAATGACGTTACCAAGTGCGACGTTTGTGACAACAGCTGTGTGCAGATCAACAATGGATCATATATCGAGTGCAGGAGAGAGTATGAGCGTGCAGCGTTTAAAGCGTGGAAGTACTGACCTTACTTTGAGTTTGATTCCATAAAAAGTGACAAAAACATTAGCGTCCGCTGTGCGTGGGAAGAAAACTTCTTTTTACAGCGAAAAAAACCCCTAAACTTCGGGGTAATGGGAAACTCACAGAGAAACTCGCGGATTCTTCCACTGACCGCTGCGGCACACCTGCACCAGGATAAACCTCCGCCTTCCCTACTCCTGCTTTACAGGTGAAAATAGAGCAAAAGGACCGCTAGTCTTTGACTTTATTTATTTTCTGCTGTGTTTTACTTGCATCTATTTGAAAGAGTGAGTGTAAACACAAAAAAATATATATTTTATGTGTTGGAATGTGCAGAAAATAGGTTTAAATATTAAACAAATTTCTTCCAGTCAGAGAATGTTGCATATAATTAAATTTTTGCTTGATGCATAAAGTTAAAAGATTAAAACTAATAAAACAAGTTTTAAAAAGGGACTTTTCCATTTGATTACATTTTGTATGATGGATTATGTAGAATAAGTAGAACTGGGCTGAAAGATCTATCGCTTTATCACCTATTCGGGTTGTAAATCGTGTTTTTAAAAAGTAACTAAGTAACTAAGTAATTAATTACTTTTGAAAATAAGTAATCAGTAAAGTAATGGGGTTACTTTTTTGGGGAAGTAATCAGTAATTAGTTACTGATTACTTTTTTCAAGTAACTTGACCAACACTGCTCAACACTGACCTGATCTATAAATCATTCAAGCTCTTAAAGCAAAAAGGCACTTAACGTGTTGGCTGAACCAGTGTTGTGTCTGCACATAAACAGACAATTTGGCCAAAAACCAATTTTAAATTGTATCTTTAGACACTTTATTACTGGCAGCTTCTTGCAAAAACACATAATTAGTTTAACTGAATCTATGAAAAACAGTTTGACCGACATAAAACTGTATTTTTGCATCAACAAGGTGATTCTTAAAGAGCTATTAGATGAAAAGCTGTTATATTGTGACATGGTGTGTAGCGTGGCCTTAAAAATTTTGAGGAAACTAGACAAGTGGAGACAATGTAAGAGGTAGCAGACCCCCCCCCCCCCCCCCCCCCAAAAAAAACCCCAAAACAAAACAAAAACAACCCTACAGCAGTCGAGCCATATCTGTACTACTGTTGACTGAAGCCTCATCGAAAGAGTCTCAGTAGAAGGGTAGGTGTCATTTAGGTATTCTTAAGGAAGAGGAAGGGGCTGAGGTTTGCTAAATTACTTAAGAACTGAACTGAAAATCAGATGTAACAGGTTGTTGGAGGTCAAAAGAGGTGCAACAGCGAGTATCATCTGATATTGATCACAAACACACTAGAAAAGCAGTAAAAACATACCTGGATAAACAGCTGCACTGAAATAAATAATGTGAGATTCAAGACTTTTACACATTACACCAATCAGCGATGAAAAAACACCTTAGACATGGGCGTTCTCCATTTTGAAGTGTGTGTGCGTGAGCTGCTGTGATATGAAAGTACATTCAGGCTATTTATGGAAGCACTAATCACAGCCACCTATACACATTAACACAATGACCTCATTCCTTGAAAATGCCAGTATCTCATAGGTAGCTGTAGGAAGGGTGAAAAACACTAAAATGGGTCCTCTATGATGTGAGTGAATATGAAAGCTAAGCTCAATACACTCCTTGTTGCACAGAGGAGTTTTTGTTTATGTAAAGGCATGTGGACAGTCAGTCATGTTTCACATATTGTAGTGAATATAACATTTTTTTTCTTTTGAAATCTACATATACTATTGTAAAAGATTAATTTTGATCATTCCTAGGACAAATCTACGGATAATGTTTTGCTGGGCTAACAAACCTCTACATCACCATCCTCACGAACTGTTGGCACTATGTGTGGCAGTCCACAAAGTTGTACACAGGTGGCATCTGTCCATGACCCTCTGATTGGTAAAGCATCAGGCATCCAAGATGGCAACTCTGTGGCAACTGCTGCTGTTGAGGATGCGCACACATTAACTGCACAAATATAAATTTACTCAGACAATTAGGGTGTATAATCACTGGAAGCCTGTGTTAATGTCTCACAGAGATTTATGAACTGTCAACACGCCACAGGATGTAATAAAAAAATTATTTCAGAAACCATAAGACGTGTCTTTAAATGTCTGCTTTATTTCCTTTCCAATTAGACTCAGTCCCCCCCACTCCCCCCCACCTGTAGTCTGAGAATCGATTTCATCACAGCCATTAGGGGGCAGCATTGATTGAATAAATGCAAGGAAATGAAGGGGAACTCTCCTCTCCTTTCTCCCTCAAACACACACATATGCGCGCACAAAGGGGGCACAGACATGGACATGATCAATTATGTGTCAAGCATTTCTTCCTCAGTGAATGAATGGCCCAGTGACTATAGGCTACCGACCGTCTATTGTCTATTGACACTGGAGACTAAGTTCTCATGCAGTTCATTATCCCAAAAGAGGACGACTAGAAAGAGATCCAAAGAGACCATTAATCATCATTCCCTTCAGAGAAGAAAAAGAAGGGGCCAAAAGAACAGATACTGTAATCCTGTGTATATAGAATAAAACCAATATATTTACAGCGGCACAGCTAGAAATAGCAGAAATAACAGACTAGTCGTAGGGAAAATGTTACAAATGCAATCCTTCATAACCAAAATGATAAATGTGGCGCTCCAGGCGAATTTCTTGATGGACCAATTAGTAATTAGTTATCTACTGGGAACAACAAGCCCTGGACTTAAAGGGGCCAAAGTTTTGCTCTTGTAAGCACTTTCACACACATACACACACACACACTCTGGTGCACTCGTTTTCCTCACCGAAGCTTTCAGTATGACGAATAACTCCAACGTCCATTTCAATTTGGGTCGATGGCTCGGGCCGAGGTGGTGGTGGAGGTGGTGGTGAGAGGGGAGGTGGAGCTGTGGGGTCAACCCAATAACACCCCCCACCCCCCTCACCAATTCTCGCTCCCTCCTTCTACCTACCGTCTACCCATCCACGTCCCTTAAATGCATTCGCTTCCTGCTTCCAAGTTCGGACAGAGCGCTGTGATTGGCCGCCGCTGGCACAGTGGGCTGTTCCTCATGCGCTCTGTTCAGCTCGGGTTACAGTTGAGCTCGGGCTGCCGCACACACCGGAGGGCACAGTGTTACAGACGGTCAGAAAAAAAAACACAACATACCGGCGTGGAAATGTTGGTGAGCTGATTTAGGAGCCACGTCGAGAAGCAGGGGAGCAGGTCTAATCTTACCTCGGCACTTTTTTGTGTGTGTTTCATGAAGCAATAAACTAGCGGGGAGACCGGACTGTATTTTTACGCACCGGCCACGCAGCATGCCCGAGTTGGACTAGAAGCGACCCTGCCGGAGCGCAACACGCACGCGTAACGCCACTGAGAGCCAGGAGGAATATTTACAATAGAAACTCAATTCCTTTTTTTGGGGGGGGAGGAAGAATAGCAAAAGAAGGGGGGCGGAGGAGTGAAAGATAACACTGGAATGAAGTGGACCTCGGGATTCCTGGCGTGCTGCGGAGTTGTGACTGATGGATGAATGTGGTCATCTGTAGGCTATAAACGGCGACAGGTACACACACCACCGAGGGCAGCTCTGACAAAGACGCGGCGCGGCGCTCCACCGACAGCCGCATCGCCAGATTGTGGCAAAACTGCGCGATTGGTCAGATCCGCTCCACGCATAGGGATCGCTGAGTTTTGTCCACAGAGTGAAAGAAAAGGTCGTGAGGGGGTGTTTTTTCTTTCTACTGCCTCAGCCACAGCTCAACCAGGACACTCGGTGGGCTGCTGCTGCTTTCCTCCAAATCCTATCAAGAACCGGGGCTCCTTCGCACGGCAGTTCAGTTAAGGACACGGGGTCTGGAGCAGATCTAAAGAAGTCGGACACAAGGACATGTATCTGATATCGACCTCACATGCTCCCGACTGATCGTAGCTCACCTTCCCACCGGGCGAACCGCAGATAAAGGTTGCCAAGCGCACCGTCCGTAGCTCTAGAGTTCTCGGCTCACTCGTCTTGTGCATTTATCAGAATGGCGGGACTCGGTTGTTGGAAGTATTACCTCTGGATCTTTACAATAATGTGCAGGTCGGCGTTACCCTCGGCTAAGTCGCTGGAGACTATAATCTGGAGCTCGCAGAATCCCAAGTAAGTCTTGCATTTTCATTTGGACGAGGGTGTCAAACTCTATGGGTGTGTGTGAGTGTGTGTGCGCGCTCAATGGAGGGCTAACATTTATGGAAAAGTTGCCATTGTGTACACGCTGGGTTAAATGTTCTGTTAAATGTGGCAATTATCTTAAAAAGAACATAATTTATTTCGTTCTAATTGTCCTCTCTGCGCCGCAGAGTGTGGCGTTGACGTCTTTCCCAGTGGGGAATTTCCCAACACTGAAGAAACACCGTTAAGTACGTGCTCATACAATGTACAACGGGCCCAGCTTAAATCACACATTAAGATGGGTAATTATAGCAATTTTATTCGCAATGTTGCACCCACTGTTTTATTTTCCAACTAAATCACGGCTATTCTAGGGCTGTGAGAAGTTCATCCACTCATAATTGGTGCAAAGAATAAAGGTGAAAAAGTCAAGTAAACCACGCAAAGTGTGTTCAGCTATAGCGCAGGATATTTTTTCCTTCCAACAGGCGTACGAGGGCCACACTCCGTCCAAAGTGGCCAAGTTTGAATTTAGTTTCTCCCCACAAAAATGCATAACAAGATGGTTCCAGATATCAGGTGAGCAAATGATCGAAAATAATTGTATTTTTCTTAATTACCCTGGCTTGGATCCAGCGCAATTTCTTCCCATGAAATCAAGGACACGTTTTTCAAAAGTCAGCAGCTGAAGCCAGACACTTTCTTTGAAAATCCATATTATTCCCATCCAAACAAGTAAAGTGAGCCCAGACTACTGATAATAGATTACGCTCTGGTAACAATTATCACCCACTTAGACTTGACTCCCACATTTACATCATGTTGGAAAGCATTCATAAAGGGGGGGGAATAAACTAAAAGAGAAAAAGAGAGAGAGAAAAAGATCTGTGTGGTTGTAGCTGACCTTCATTCCAGCTCACAGCACTGAGGGGAAATGGAGAGTAGCTCGACCAGCCTATAACTGTAAGTTACTCATTGAAGTGAATCCATGATTTATCCCCCAAATGTCAAATGTCATAGAGGCTCGTTGTGCAGTCAGTGGGTATGAATATTGCTGCCATGTTCATTGGAGTGTGTGTCTCTGAGTGTGTGTGTGTGGCCCGGTCCTAATGGCAAGACTACGGCCCATCAGCTTTTATTTGGCTGCAGAAGTAGTGGAACAATGAGCGTCATCAGACAAAGATACACACACACACACACACACATGCAAAAATCCACACACACACATGCAAAAATCCACACTTTTTAGTTAAGAGTAAAAAAAAAAAATAGAGGGAGACATTTATTGATTGATGATGTCATCTGAAGGGAATGTCTTAGAAGGTTACCATGCTGGGATTTTAGGGACTGGAAGATCGTTTCTCCATGTGTTTCTCCACTCTGCTCCTTGTAAAATCCCCACGAACGGCTGAATATTTCATAAAGTTCACAGTGGAACAATAATGCACTCTGCAAAATGTTCTCTCAAGCTAATTATCCCGCTGCTCTGCCTTTTGGAAAACAATAGACAATTATCTTGCTGTGTGCAGGCTTTACAATAACAAAAAAAAGAGAGAGAGACAAACCTGTTTTTGCTCTGAAATGTATCAGTCAGCAGCACTCGCTGATAGGCAATAAAAGAAAAAGAGATGGGGTGGGTGTGCTTGCGCAGGAATCAGCATCAGTCTTCACTGTTTGTTCCTCTAAACTCCATCTCTCGGTATTGGCCTGTATTACTCTATAGCGATAACAGTGGAAGAAGCCTATAGAAATGTACAGTACACTATCTGGTGACTTATCGAGATTTACGATGTCTTACTTCCTGTTCCTGCTTTTGGGAGCGCTGCTGCCTCAGCTAATAAATTAATCTGGCCCTCTGCTTGCACAGTGTACTACATACACACAAAAACTATAACAATACCAGTGCCTCCCCACAGGCCATGAGTTATGAGGCAAAGTCTAGGAAACCAGCAGGTTTGGGCCGCTACGATGTGTGTGTTTGTGCAGGTTTATGTGCATTCCTGCTGCTATGGATTTTCATGTGAGGATGCCATCACTCCCGCCTCCTGTATTATCAATAACTGGGGGTTTGCTTAATTGATTTCCTCCCAGCGTGCTTGAACAGGCAGCATACATCATCGCGGTAGCACTGTCTTGCGAGAAAAATAACAAGAGGAAACATGCTTGAGTTTCAGTTCTCTCTTCTTTTTTTGCTGCAGGATGCATCAGACCTTTTTGATATTTAATTTGAGACCAGATGAGTGAAGTGGCAAAGTAGGGGTGTCAGTGGGAGGGGGGGTGATGAAGGAGCAGCCGTGCAGAAAAAGAAGAAGAAGGCTGGGATGTGTCAGTGTCCCCCCGGCCGGTAAAGAACAGTCTAACATTTGATCAGAGCAAATCGGATTAGTTCTCATTTAGCTGAGTGGGATTACGCCACGAAATGTCACTTTGTTATGACTGATCACGTCCCATCGCCTTGGCTGAAGCTAGTGCCGCTATGTACAGGCTTGCTACATACATGGACACACACACACACACTGACACTCACACTGTGCTGAGGTACACTGCAGTGATGCCAATTTAATGATGATCTGACAAGGTTGCTGTGAGCGGTTCCTGCACGTCCTCCAGCCCTCCTCGGCTAATATTTACCTCATGACCTGTAACTACCACAGCCTGTTTGCAGCAGCTCAGGAGACAAACAAGGTGGTGAGAGAGGGGTAAGAGAAAGAAAAGGAGAGGAGGAGAGATGGAAAACACAGTTGCACACCTCTAAAAACATGCAGCGAGGAAGCGGCCACAGGCTGGGCAACAGTCTGCTGCACTGTTTTTGAACTCTTTGCATTTTTTGGTGAGGCTTGGAAAGACTTTACATGAATTATTTTTTATTTTTTGGCCTCTGTGTCAAAGCCCACAAAAGGACGCAAAATAGCAGAAGAAAGGGGGGTAAAAACGAAAAGAGCGTTTGCGTTTGATAAAAAGTAAAGTCTCCTGATTCGAGCCTGTGAGTCTCTACTTTACTCGACTTACTTTGCTGTCCCTTTACCTCAGCTGTCTGGCTCAGAGTTTAACAGTTGACTGGTTTGCTTTATATCACGCTTGCGTGGTTAAATGGTTCAGTGGGCTTGTAATTAAGCTAAACTTTATTACCACTGGGACATTTAGCAAATATGTTTAATTTTTCCCAAAACAAAAAAAGGGAATTTTTGTGGCTTTTTTTTTTTTTCTAATTGCAAAGCGCTTTGAGATGATGAGGCAGCAATTTTATTGGTTCACTACATTTCCATCACAGCATAATTTAATTTAACTGCTGCTGATTTTGTTTTCATGTTTAGTGTTTTACAATAAGCTAATTAGGCAGATTTTTTTCTTTCTTTCTTTTTTTTTTCTTTGCATGAGGTAATGAGAAGAATACAATGTCTTCCTTATCTTGGAAGTGCCTCTTACAAAAGCAATCATTTCAATGGGTTTGTTCTCAGACACTGACTCATCTGCCACTTTCACCTGCTCAGCTATGCCGACTTTCAGGAGGAAGTGAAACAAAACAAACTGAAACGGCACAGCTTGAAAACTGCCGAAACCTGTTGAGCGAGAGCCGGATGCAGCCTCAGACGAGAATCAGGATTTGGTTTGGAGTCCGGCGAGCGCTCCTCTCTCCTGCTCCGTGCAGCCGCAGTCACTGTCGGGAGGGTCAGAGGCCTGTTTTTGTATCTTCCCTGCCTCACACCCCGCCGCTTGCCCCCGTTACCCCTTCGCGATACGTACCTTTTCCCTCTCTCTCTTTGCCTCCCACAGTCTCCCCCTTTCTCCACCCTTTAGACTCTGATCATGTTTCCCTCTGATAGAGATCTCATTACACACAGAGAGGACTTAGAGCCTGAGCCCCACTCAGAGAGAACGAGAGAGGGCCAACCAATAAGAAATACCTCTGGATAGCAACTGGCCCACAGTGCTGTAAAGGGTCCCTGTGTCTCGCTGTAAGGACAGCTGCGTTTTCTTTTATGTGTCTGTGTGTGTGCGCGCACACGCGTGCTTCTGTGTCGACACGACTGTTGTTTCAGCGGTGTGTGTGGGTAATGGCAGATTCTTCATTTGGTTATCTACACAAGGCACCTGGGCTCGGGAAAGAGGGCTGCAGGGCGTTTAGGTTATTTCAGCGAAGAAGAAGAAGAAGAAGAAGTAGAAGAAGAAGAGGAGAAGAAAAAGAGGAAAACAATGCAGCTTTTTCATCATGGTTTTGCTCCAGATGGACTCACTTTATACACTGGTGGTTTTGGCTGCCGCATCACTGAAAGCTGATCATTCTGTTTTGCTGTGTTATTGATGCATTCATTTCTTTATATTCAAGCAGTGGTGCACATGAAACCAAAGCTTTTGTTCCCCGAGTTTGGGAAAAGTAGCATTTGCTACTAATTTGTTTTGATTTTTTCTTTCTTTCTTTCTTTCTTCCTCCGTCTTTTTGTTCTGTGTGTGTGTGTGTTTTTCCAACTGGTCGTCGTGACCCACAGTTCCAGTTGGTTTTCTTTCAAGACATATTACAGGGACAGCAGCTGAAAGCAGTGAATCATTTGGCAAGAGTGGACAATGCCTGGAAGGATTAGTCAATTAGCAGAACAAGAACATAAACAGCAGTGACTGGACACAATCAACAGCAACTTTACTGATGTTGAGAATCTAAATCCGCAGGCAACGTGTCATATCACAATATTACCATATGTACTTCTATTTAAATATATATACAGCTACACAAACAGGCAAAAATCCAAATCAAGTGTATTGACTTTTTTTTTTGTTTATCTGGGGAGTTGCAGCTCAGGATTGTAACCTGACACTAGTAGAAATATTGCACACACATCAACTAACAGAAATGGCACAGAAAAAATCAGCAAAATGCACACATTGCACACATATTGCCTAATTCCTGCCCCCCCCCCAATTAATTAAATTAATTTTTCATACAAAAAAAGCTGGAGTTGGGATTTAGCATTTTTAACACTTGCCGTTTTGTTTTGGCGTGTTTGTGTGAAATAAGACATCTAATATACTTATGCTTGGGGGGGGATGACACATAAGAACTTGTTACCAAAGCCCTGGAGTAAAAACTGTTTTTACATTTGGGGAATTTTCATATAGGTGTGACAGTTGCTAGTGAGTCACAGAGTTGTGAGTCACTGATAACAATGACAAATGCAGCAAAGTGCATTATGCAACAAAAAGTTCTTCACTGGGATAAACACCACATTAATTTAAATGGGTCATGATAGCTGAGTGGCTAGGGCGTGGGCCACATGGGTGCAAATTCAGCCGAGCAGCACCACTACTGGCTTGCCTCCTTTGCTGGGAGTCGCTCCCCTGCCCTCTGTCCCGTATTTCCTGCCTTGTCTTCTTTTGCTTGTACCCAATAAAGGATCCTACCTCCTAAAAGGAAAAAATAGGGTGTATAGATGCTTATTTAAAGAGTAATTGTAAGTTCAGTTGAGTATAAAATAAACTTCCAATCAGTCTGAGTCTTGTTTATTTTTCCTCTTGAGCTCGTGGAAGTGAAGGAGCGCTTAAGAGTGCACGTCCGTGCGCCATTGTTCTTTGTCCAGCCACAGCGGAGCATTAAGGAAGTGTTAGGAGTGTGCCAGTGTGCCCCTGTGAAAGTGTCGAGGGCCGGGTGGTGGATGAGTGTAGAGTGGCTGAACAGTGGCTGCCTTACAGGCTGTTAGCGACCCAGCTTCATTAGACGGAGGCCTGGCTGGCAGCGACCAGGAAGTTCCCATCAGCTCCGGCTCTGCCAAGCAGAGGCACAGACGACGGTGCTGGAAGGCTTCCCTTAAGATTCCTACTTGTCGCCTCGCCTGTACTTTTAGCTGATTCGAGAAGAAAAATGGGAAGGGATGCAGAGTTACAGGAAACGAAGAGAGAGGGAGAGAGAGAAAAAAGTTGAATGGGCAAAGTCTGCCTTTTGTTTTCCATCTAAGTTCTTTTACATAAGAGCAGTTGAATATAAGGGGATTAAACAGAAGAGGAAAGGAAGCTAATGTAGAGCGTCGAAATGCAGCCCCGGGCTCAACCGCACATCCTTTGAGTCCAGCATAGAGATCCTAGATTACTTCCATGTGTCAGTGCAAGGAGGAAAGAAGGGGAGAAAAGAAGAAAGGAGGACGGGGAGAGAGAAGTTGAGCAATTGAAAAGCAAGTAGACTCGGGCTGGTGGAGATCAGCGGCAGTATTGGACAGTGGAACGGATCTGTGTGACAGCCATCTCTAAAACCATTACCCCCACGGCTCCGACTCGGGGAACTCGTAACCTCCTCCTCCAGACTGACCTCACAGACTTAACTCTTTCTCATAGAACCCCTCTGTGCTGAGGAGGCAGACCTCATCGGATGCCATTCCCTAACAGTGGGCAGGCAACCTCAACAGCCAGCTGCACCGCACATTCTTTAAGACGTCAGGGGCTGTCACCGGCATACAGGCGACGAGGGATCTGTTTCCCCCTCCGAGTTTGTGGCACACTAAAGACCTTTGTGGGATTGGTTTGCATTTACTGTGCCAGGAGGTGACGGAGCCCAGCGACTAATCGCAAAAATGTGTGGGACAGGGGAGGAAGTGCGTGTTTATTAACAAATAAAATTGGTGAAAACACTGAGGTGGGAATATAAATTGCGATGCAGGGTTATACGGTTTCTCGCCTTTTTTTTTTTTTAAACTCCAAAACAAAAATACAAATGAAAATTGTAGCATTTTTGCAAGTTTCAACTTAATTAATCAAACGATAGATTTAGTTGGACAAAAGTTTTTCTGGAACTTTCAACACAAAAAATGTGTATTATTGACAAAAAATGCTTTTACTCTGCAAGTCAAGAGTAACAGTTTACGTCCTCAGTTTTTTCTTGCAGAAAATGAAGGCAAGTAATCTTTTGCATGCTCCCAAAAAGAATAATAAAATAAAGTGTATCACATTTAAATGTTTCTTATGGCTGCCGACGAGCTTCTCAATTTACGTTTGACATCTTAATTGGAACCAAAAATGAGCCGTGCTTTGTAAAAGATCATATTTTTACAAGAAGAGCCTGGATGAAGCATGACCACGCCACAACCGGCTCGGAACATATCATTAATGATCATCACGGAGCTCTTTGTTCACTGTTACGAGTACACTAATGGAGTGACAGGGTAATTGAATCGAGTGGTAGGATAATAGAATGATAGAATGATAAAGTAATGGAACAGTGTGGTAGCGGCCTCCTTTTCCCAAGGGATACCCCCGTAAGTGTGTCAGCGTGGCAGATGGGCGGTCTGTAACAACCCCCTTACCCATGTTAATTATAAAGCATCATAATCCATCTATGGCATACAGAGGCAGGACATGGAGACTATTAGGGCGAGCGTGGAAACGGCACAGTGTATAATCCTTGGGACTTTTCCTCTATTAGGCTCCCCGGGCATCGAGCAGAAACCCCCCCCACTCATTTCTCCGGTAATCTAGTTTGAGCAGTGCCTCTCTTGCTCGTCGTCTCTTTCTGCATCTCTGCGTTTGCGTGTCCCAAATTTTCAGCTGTTAACTGGAAGTTTGATTTATCTTTGGGTTTTTTTTTCTCTTCCCTACTTCATTTTTTTCCCACCATGCCCACAGGCAAGACAGACAGCCCCCAAAAAGCATTTGAAATTGTGTGTGTATATGTGTGTGTGTATGCCTCCGTTAACCCATTCTGCCAAGTCTTGGCTCAGTCTTTTCTAAGCAAACTCCCAGCAGGGACCTGGTCCCCCTTGTGCTGGTGAGAGGAGTTGGAAGAAAAGGCCTGTGGGACTCCTGCTGCTCCCAGGCCCGGCCCCGGCCCCTCTGCCCGGGAAAAGCCCGGGCCTGGGATTTGCTGTGCGCCGGGGCTCTGTGTGGCAGCTGTGAGTGACGCTTCAATCGCCTCTCCCCGGGACGCCCCAGCGCAACCCTGCATTCCCTTTCACACCTCGGAAACGGGGGGGAAAAAAGACAATTACACACATATTCAGCAACCTCCCTTTCCCAGTCTGTCTGCAATCCTGCATCATTGATGTACGGCCTATGAAAACACATTTGTAAAGTTTCTTGTGTTTTGCAAATAAGTCTGCCTTCTAAACAACTTGCAAATTAGCTTAGTTGTCCGGACAGCCCTTCTACAATTTCATTATGCATTTGAAGCTGCTCTTGTTTATTTAATTTTTTCCAACTTGTCGTCTCTCTTGGTAAACACCATAGCTCTGCTATTTCCTCTGAATTTCCCTTGATATTTAGAAAACATAAGTAATGGAAAAAGATTGGAGCCTTAAAGTGGAGTTAATGCTATCATGTATGGGTTGTCAGTAAATTGAGTTTGTCTCTGGGCTATTGGAGCAGGGACTGGTGAGCCAGCGGGATTTAAGTCTCTTAATTGAATTATTTTGATTGCTGACTTGATTGATGGAGTCAAATGTGTAGCGTTTCCATGACTTTTTTTGTCTGACTAATTCTTCTTCCAACAGAGCCATACCAGACAGATACAATAGGAACCTGTAATCAATCACAACTGCAGCTCCGAGCATTTTGTCTGGAGAGAAATGTGCCTGCCATCAGGTCCGAGTTCCACAAGCCATCCAGACAACGTAAAACCAACAATGACATCAGATAGTAAAGCACTCTAAAGTCTAATCTTCCCATAATGCCATGCTAAACCCCACAGAGACCCACGGCGGGGAGAAAGGCTTTTTTTTAATGCCTCAGTGCTGCTCCTCCTCCTCCCATGGCCTCTAGCTCTGTGTGCATGTGTGTGTGCATGTGTGTGTGTGTGCCCATGCATGTTGGGAAGCGAAAAAGAATTCAGGAGTGAATGGAGATGTCACTGTCAGACTCTGGCCTCCACATGAATCTGCTCCAGAATGACCATATTGGCAGCTTATCCGTATCTGTGTGTGTGTGTGTGTGTGTGTGAGCCCGTCGGGGGTCCGTCATTTCCCCTCCATGCCGAGTTCTTACGGCCCTGATTGGAGCCCGGCAGGACGCAGGTCTATATTTCATCCCATTCATATGAGGGAGGCCGTTTCATCTCGCACACACATGTTTCCCATTACATGTGTGTTTATTCTCCCCCATGATGTGCTCAGCCATGGAAGTCCCTCATCATCTCTCCGATATTGGAAATCGGAGTTAAGGTCTGCTAAAGCAAACACAATATCCCAAAACCTCTCAGCTTCCCTTTATGAACCGTCGGCGTTGCGTCGGCTCCGTTTAACGAGTTACTCTGGCGGTTTTGCCTCTCGAGGCTCCGTAGCACGAGATTTCACACTGCGATTTTAACCGGCTAAACTTAATGTGTGGCGCTAAATCCGCTGTTCTGCTGTCTCATCTTCCATTTTCCCCTTCGCCCTGAAAAGTTTGACTACTTTTAGCTATTCCTCTCATCTGTCTCAAGTCCCCCCCCCCCCCCCCCCCCCCAAACTGTGAAACATGACAGCCCAAACATCCATCACATCACTCCTCTCTTCTCCTCTGCTGTCTCGGAGATGAAAGCTTTTTCTCTTTCAGACAAACCTCTGCGAGTCCTTTTCTTCGCGCCGAGCTCAGGCCCTGTGTTGCTGCTTTTAGGAGCTCTGTTTGCTGCGTTTTCTGATTTATTTATACACTCCTGATTGTAGCGCCTCATGCATGTCAAGAATCTCAAAGTCTGAACCTTGCCATGTGCATTATGCGGGCTGAGTCAAATTCTTATTTGAAATATACATGAATGCATGAATATATTTATCGCCGAGAAGCCCCCGTGCATCCGGGAGAGTCTCATTTCCTGTAGTGGCCCTGCTTTGGAATGGAGTGGCGTGATCTTTGAAGGCGCCCCACATGCGGCCACCGAATAAGAGCGCCTGGTGCACCTCTCGCACAATGGACGGGGGTAGAGGGAAGGGAAATGATTTGGCTTCTCTTTTGGAGGGGCCGGAGCAGTCGCTTCAAAGCGGTGTGCCTGGCTGAGGCTTTAACCGGCCATCTCTCTGCATTAGATGTGCGTCCTGTGACGAGCCTTTGAAGGGTGGGAGCAGCTCTGGCTAGGAGATTGCAATTGCATTGCACAGGTGTTGGAGGGGGTTCGGCCTCTCAAAAAGAGACTTGCAAGTCAGTGGCTTCAATGGGATTGCGCTGCTCCACTCAGCCTTGCTTTAGTAGGCTGGAGTAAAACGTGTCGAGCCCAAGGGCCCGCAATGTGACGAGGCAACAGCTGCCGTGTCACGTTTGGATGTACACACACGCACATACAGGGGAAGGTAGTATGGATGTGCGTGCGTGCCAGCTCAGGAGTCAGCTGTGGTTGGCTCGCCCAGATTAAGGTTTGAGTGTGCGTTACAGATGGCAGTAATAATGATCAGATAGCCCTTGTAATGGAGACGGCCCAGTTTGTAATGGCTTCCTAAAACAACACATGGAGCGTCTTTACGAGGCCACAATCCGACCGGTTATCACAGAGCAAACTGCGCGAATGAGAATAGCGTCATGTCAAACAAGCTATTTATTAGCAGATGCATCACACACACACGCATACATTTCATTTTAATACCGACAGCCTGCATCTTTGCCCGCGCGCTCCGCTTGTTAAAGGCGAGTGTTATCAGAGGAGACGCAGACTCCCGCTGCACCAGTTAGGCTGTCCTCCCCTTTTTACATTCGCTGTTAATGAGCCTAATGATGTGTGTCTCCGCGATTGCATCAGTCAATATGCCGTTCAATACGGGTTTTAGAAAACCCACTGACAACTTAAGTATGTCCGCCTGGATAAGATCTCCCATCCAAGGCAAAGAAGAAAGAGGAACCAATTTGTCTTGGATTTGATGGGACATGTGTAGCTGTCTTTTACAATCATGAGCCCGAGATTGTAAGCGAGAGAATAGGCTTGTCACTCAAATTCTCCGATAAGAAGCTTCTTTTAAGAAATGGAAGGCAGCTGTGTATTAAAAGCACCGCGTCCTAGTTATTACAGTTCATCGTTGCTCTCTTCTACAGAGATCTGTTGTGCGCTGGAGATAGCTCTCAGTCTTTCTGTTGTGCTTCCTGTTTGATTTCAGTGCAGGTTTAGTTTCACTGTTTCAGAAGGTTTTGGTTTTTTCACATTTTATTTCTGTTTATGTCAGGAGGTGTTTAGTATATAAGAGACCAGGGACATTTAGTTTTATGCTTTGTCGGAGAGTTGCCTCAAGGAGTTTTAACAATCTCAGCGTAGTGATTACAGATGTTTCTTTTTCTGCTCTGCTGCGCTTATTTTTAGCCCGGCTTAGTTAGTGTAGCTTTCCACTCATGCACCTGAAATACATTCCCTTGTTTCTTTATATTTAGTTTACTTTGCTAATGTTGCTTTCTTCCTTCCTGCAAACACAAAAAAAGAAAAAAAAAAATAAAATCCAGTGAGAGTCCTTTCTGACACTGATAAAAGCAGTTTCTTTTAGAAACCACACAGCATTTGATTGATCTGTCCCGTGGTCTTGATCCCTGGGCTTGGCTGATTAAACCTATCCATCAGCTTCTCTTATCAGCGGCCTAACAGATCGACTGCAGGACACTGAACTAAAACCCCGTGTATTGTTGTTACACAGAAAAAGTCAAAGGCTAAGAACAGGGAGGGAAGGGCTTTGCCTGAACCCCCCTCCCTTCTTCTTTTTCAAGGCACTGAGAACAAAGCATAAAAAAATTCCCCACTATGTTATTTTAAAGAACATGTATCCTGTAAAAAGCGGGTTTTAAGATGTAGGCATTCGTCATGCTATTGTCATTAGCATGCTGCCCATATTGAATTAACCTCTAAACGAGGCCTGAACAGTAGCGTCGCTGATTGTGATGAGTGTTTTCCTCCTGGAGGGAAAATCATAAAGTAATGCTTCCTGTCCGCAGTGTCAGCTTCCCACTAGAGATGTGACCCTGCACCCGGTCACAATTCACACAGACATCAGCCAGATAATGACATCTCTTTCACTGACAGGCTGTCGCTCACATGCCCCTGCAAGAATCCTCACAAACCAACACACACTTAAATGAACCTATGCAGGCATGCACTTGTGCATGCTTGGAAAAAACAAACAAACATAAAAAACAAAAATGAGGTCATACGAGCATGGTCCCCCGTTATGAATCATCGGAATGATTTGCAAGTCTAATAACCAGTTTCATAAGACCTGCCTGTTATTTTCTGAAATAAATTTCAGTTTCTCATCTTCCACCTGCGTGTTAAAGCAAATACATCAAGGCTACTAAAACGCTGGATGATTGCATGTCACTTTGCTCTCATTTATCTGCAAAGCATCTATTACCGTCATGTTGTCAAGTCGGTGCAAACGGCACGGGGGAGAAAAGCCAACAGATGGGCTTTTTAGAATTCACAGATGTAGGATTTTTGGGACAGTTTGTTGAGGATAAACCTCTCGTTCCTCCCTCGCTCTTATCTTATCGTAAACGTCCTAAATTACGTTAACCTCTTAACACCAGGAAACACAGTATTTCACCGTGTCAACATATAGGCTCACGTTTCACTCGATAATGATCGCATCGGAGCTCGCATGCTGGTTTTTCTGCACTCTGCGGAGCATTTGAAAAACAGCGCCGTCAAAGTTAACAACTCGCTGCCTTATCCAGAAACAATCAGCCTAAGTTTACATAGTCGGAATTTCGCGTTGAAAGAAGATAGTTTATTTAGCAAACCTGTTGCGGCATGCACTTGCAGAAACAGGTGTAGACCTGCTAGCTTGTCCGCTTGCTGCTCCTCATTTTTTTAAAGAGGAGGTGGGTGTGAGCACGTTTCCTTGCGTGGCACATTCATTAACCCGGTATCTGGCTAATCTCCTTGCTAATTCGTTTGGTTCTCCAAGTGCTCCTGTGTATTAATATCCTCTCTGTGCTGCCGCTCATGGGATGTAGTAGGAGCGTAGCCATGGCGATGATTGTGTCATTATTTTGCAGTCAGATGAGTGATATCTCAGAGGGCTCTAGCCGAGTTGTCCTGGCCAGTTGAGAGGAGCTGATTAGAATTGCAAATGGCCGCCAAGTGTTGTGTTTATTGTGTGTCTCAATATTGGAGACAATCAGGCGAATCAAAGCCCTCAGCTGGAGAGATGGGACTGAGGCACGGTGGGCCTCTCTGGTTGGCACCACGTCCTCAGATTTGCTCCCTCCTCCCCGCCTCCCCTCTTTTTTTTTTTTTTTTTTTTTTCCCCCCTTCTCTCTGGTGCGCTCTCTCTCGGTTGACTCTGTCGTGTCTGTGTGTGTGTGTGTGTGTGTGTGTGTGTGTGTGTCCTGAAGTACATGGTCACAGCTGGAGAAAGGGAAGGAGAACAACACTAAATCCAGCACACTCAATCATCTGTAGTGTGGCGGTCCCTCTCACGCAGCTGAGAAATATTAAACACGCTCTATGATAATGAAAGCGCCTGCGACAGGCATAAATATCAGAGGCAAAGTGCGGAAGGATTAAAACGTCGTGTACGTTTGCTCATAACGCAAATTTGCCATTGATTTCATGGCTTCCTGAATCGTCAGAAACAGAATTATCAGCTATTCATCAGTGGGAATTCTCTCTCTCTTATTATTATTATTATTTTTTCTTTTTCCGATGCCTGCCTCTGATGAGGAATGGCTGCACATATTAAGGGGTCGGGTAGAATACTCAAATACCTGCATGCAGTACTCTTGTCAAGCCCTGCAAATGGAGCCTGTTGGCAGAGCGCCCTAGTTACGGCTGGGTGACAGAGTGCGGTCCAAAGTGCCCTAAACACACATTTTCTCCGCAAATCACTTGTGAATTGTTCTTCCTCAACGATAGGCCATTACCCCGATATTGACTCACTGTTTGTACAAGATTCTGAGAAATCCATCTGAAAGCCATCCAGTGCTGTTGGGTGAGACGGGAAGCGGTGGTTTTTAGCTCTCTGTGTAATTCACTCTGTCAGCTGCATACAGAGAGGCCTATCTTCTCTTGTTTCGCTACTGTTGGCTTTTAAAGAATGTGTAAGTATATATGCACATGTGAGAATGTGTGTGTTCACAACCCTGTTCAAACAACCGGATGATTCCTCGGGTCATACGTGCTTCTCATATAACGCCAGTCGCAACAGGCATGTGCAAAGCCCAGGTACGGGCATGCACAGTGAGCAGGTATTGCTACGGGGAAATGACTGTTAAATTTAAGTTTTATTGCACCACACACATACTTTTTTTAGTGATCGCTGCTGGAGGCAAAATAGAAAACAAGGTTTTCAGGAATGTGTCCACACTCTAAGATAAACCCCGAGACGTTCACTGGGAGACTTTTATCGTGACTCGCGAACAAAGAGCGAAGACCGGCAGCCTTCATAAGACTCGCATGTCCGATTTGATATGATCAAGAGTCACCGGCCTTGAAAGACAACAGCCAGTGCCTGTGAGAGGCAGCAGCTCATGGCCTGTTTAGACAGAGATGTGTGTCATTGAGCTTGACACGCGGTTGATGAGAGATCCTTAGAATTGTGTGTGTGTTTGTGGAAGGAGAAAAGCGAGACTGCGTGAGTGTGTGTCAGATCGCCGACGTGGTTGTTTGTGAGTGTGTGAAACTAAGGAGGGAGTTCATGAGGTGACATCTCGTCAGCTGTTTGACTTTCCCAGTTTCCCAGGGAAGCAGTTTCAAGAACAATGCAGAAGAAAAACCACCAACCACCGACAATTGAAATGCCACAAAGAAAAAGAAGAAGAAGAAGAAAAAAAAAAACCCCCGGTGCTGTTTGTTGGTGACTGAATCATTGCCGTTCCTCGAGATTGGAGACGGAGGGGGAAATGTGTGAGTGACTGCACAGTGCTTGTAGCAGACACATATCACCTACCGGACTCCTCTACCCATCCATCTCCCAGCACTCCTCACAATAGCAGGAATACATTAAAAAAAGAGAAAGTCAGGATGGAAGGGGACACAAGATAAATATTGTGTTAGTATTTTTCCTCCCTCTCCCGTGCAATTGTCTTTCACACTGACAGATGAACAATGGAAGTATTTTGAACTTTGCTGCGTGCTATCTTTTACTTCTGGGTTCAGAGCTGCGCTGTCAAAGCCAGACGTGTTCTGGCAGAGATTGATTGATTCGCTTTCTGTGCACCATGTCTTCCCTTTGTTCTTCCAGGAAGGCTTTGGTGTCTTTCCAGTATTCCAGATTTTCTGTAGCTGTGTCATATTAACACCTGTTAACAACATACAGGCTTATAAAATATAGATGTAGCTCCCCTTTGATCGTAAAGAGCTGCTGTAAATTTCAACCTGCATGCGGTTCATTTCTGTATTCTATAGAGGCAAGCTCAAATCTTTCTATAAGACCCCAACTCTGGAAGTCTTAATATGTTATTACATTAGGGCAGATTAATTTAAGAACTATTTGACCTTTTGGAATATATAATTATTTTTTACATTAATTAAGCAAGCATCAAAGTGAACATCAGGCTTGTTTCCCGTATGGGAAAGAAATAGAAAAAACTTATAAAAGACTTGCATCAGATTTGGCTTGCTTCATATAGTGAATCATATAAGGCCACCTTCTCATTACTTTTGTATACTATTTTAGGAAGTATCCAAAACATACAAGTTTCATTTATATAATTTTTCAAAGGGTCTTATATCTGTTTTCACTCTTTTATGCTTTTCATACAAGTTTCACACAAGACAGATACAAACTTTATAAGATTTATATATATCTTTTCCATATGGGTTAGGTTACCATAAGACTGGAAATTGAGAAAAAGGGTTTGTCCGGCTTTGTCCTATGTGAAAAAATTAATTAAAATATACCTGTAAGTCTTACAAATGATCAGGTCTCATTTTTATATAGAACACTAAATACACTTTTAAAATGATATCATGTCTTATCACATTCACAACTTGATGCTATGTTAAGCTAACCTTTTGGGAAGCAAATAAACAAAATTTTGAAAAAGTCAAGTAATCCTTTAGAAGAAAGAGCACAAGTCTTAATATATCACCACATTATGGCAGATTCATTTAGGAACTGTTTGACCCTTTGGAATATATAATCACTTGCTCTTTCTTGCTAAGAATTATGATAAAGACTATGCTATTTATGAAGCTAGCAAGCAAGCATAAACAAATTATCACAATATATCTCATTTTATATGACACAAACTGAAGTGAAAATGTCATGTTATTTTTTGGTATTCAAAAGCTTTATGCTAGGTTGAGCTAACCATTTTTAGAAGCAAGCGTTAAAGTGTTTAAAGAAAAAGAATAGAAATCAAGGGAATTAGCTATTCTGGCTCTGTCCTATGTCAAAAATTAACTTAAATGGACCTTTAGGTCTTAAAAACTATCATATTCCATTTTTATATGACACAAACTGGAGAGTAAAACCAAAATGTTTTCTTATTGTACTAATAACTTTATGCTAGGTTAAGCTAGCCTTTTGGAAAACAAGCAAGTATCAATGTAGCTTACTTTAAACAGAGAAATTACTTACTTTTGTCACATAGGACAGAGCAGGGTAACCTAAATGCACCTTAAGGTCTTAGAAATGATCATATCTCATGTTTATAAACTGAAGCATTAAAGTGACATGTTCTCTTATGACATTTAGAACTTTATGCTAGGTTAAGCTAGCCTTTTAGGAAGCAAATAAACAAAATTCTCAAAATGTCAAGCCTCAGAGGAAAAACCACATTAGTAATGGGTGTCCAGTGTGTTTTGGTGATTTGATTTGATTCCCAGATGTGTGGGTGCCAGAATATTTCTAAACCGGGCAGCTGCACTTCATCACGGTGTTTCTAAGAGCCACTTTTATTAGAAGCACAAATTTGGAAAATTAGCAACAAACCGTATCCAGACCCTCATCCTCAATAAGCTTTTTTTACTTGCTTCATTATTCAGTCTAAAACTGAGATCCCTCAAGTAATTTTAACCATGCTGAGATAGGAGGGCAATTGTTAGCAATTGAATTTAACCATGACTGGCTGTATCTGAGCTGAACAGAAATTAAATAACTTTTTAACGTTTTAGTGTGTGTGTGTTGGATGTGTTTATTAGTGCATGTGACTGAGCAGCAATTTTTTTTTTTTTTTAATGAAAATGTTTTCTGAGGGCTTATTGATGGGGTTAGAGATACCAAGCACAAAAAGGCCTCTGGTAGCATGTTTGCAAGCTGTGTGGGCTTGATAATGGTTATGGGTTTTTTTTTCTTTCCCCTTGTTTCTTCCTGTGCTCCCTTAAGTGGGAGTGAAACCCAGTCGGGGTGAGGGTGGAGGGATGCTATTGTTCGTCTGGGAGGTTCTCCTGATTTCTCCCCCTTTTCGGTCTGCTCGGCACTGATTGTAGCCTCGCATCCCGGTCCAGCTCTCGACTCTCTGCTCTGCGGCAGCTCGTCCTCGGAGATCCTTCTCTCTGTGATCGTCCAGCACCCCACACCTCATTTACACGCACATTCATCGCAAACTTTGGCTCAATCGGGGCGTCTGGCACACAGGCCCGCTCACCGTCACCCACTCAGGCCTGCACGGACACATGTATAATCTGCACACAGCCACACAAGCACATATACAGTGAGTTTGGGCCAGGCGGGTTTGGCTGTGACTGTAGACTGGGCCTGTGGAGAGATCTTTACGGAGCATGCAGAGCCCATCTGTGGCTGCTCCTCAGTGATGGGAGGCAGCTGGCTGTGTGTGTGTGTGTGTGTTGTGTTGTGGCCAGGAAAGGGGCTAGGGGAGAGGAAAGAGCCTTGTGTGTGTTTGGGTCACAGAGCAACCTCAGAATGAGGGCTAAACTCAGGCTGAAACTGACCCAATGTCTCTCAAGCCGAGCCAAATCTCTTCTCTTCTCTTCTCTTCTCTTCTCTTCTCTTCTCTTCTCTTCTCTTCTCTTCAGCCCTCCAGCTGGAAGAGCTCAATCCCCGAGCTGAAAAATGAATAAGTGGAGGCCCAGAGAGCAACAGTCTGGGCCTTCTCTTGCTGTCAGCGATACCGTGGATGACGTTCAATCACGCCGCATACACCCATGCTCGCTTAACTCCCCTGCTCTTAGGGAGGGATGGGCTCAGCTCTGACAGAAACCACAGAGGCCATAAGAAGAAACAGATTATGCTCTTTCTCCTCCCTAATGACTTCTGACACTCCTCTCGCTCAACAGTGCTCTTCAGCTTGTTCGTCTGGAAACAACGTCCACTTCTGTCCTACTTGTGGCAAGGCCATCTGGGCATCATCTTGTTAGCTCATTACAGCCGCTGATGGTGTTATGCTAGCCCTTCATGTGACAGTGATAGAGGGCAAGCATACGGGGCTCGTTTTTGAACACGAGGGGTGTGTGCGCTTGCGTTGGAGCTCATCCGTTTGCCACTGTTATGAGCCACGCTGGATGGGATCTGATCTGCTCTGCATGCCAGCCTGTTGACTGAGCTAACTAAAGCTAGTGTCGTGTTTGTGTGTTTCTGTGAGAAAGAGAGAGAGAAAGGAAGCCTGTGTTCACACATACAAAAGCAGTTCTCTGCAGGGTGGAATTCAGGATATTCTGTCTGTCTTTTTTTTGCCTCTGACATCGTCATTTATGTCCCTCTAATGGGGACAGCCCGGAGGGAAAATACCAAGCTTTCTACTTTTCAGCAAATCACTGTTGCCAAGTCTGGCCTACAGTGCAGCTTGGATCGGAGTTTATAGTTTATCCAATATCGCTACCCTCTGGCTAGTTTGTTGTTCTTTTTCTATAATAAGGGTCAAATCCTTCCTGCTTTACTAAACAGTTCTGGGGCCAGATGGGCCTTGTTTTTCTTAATTTCAGGATGCTTGTGTTTGCTCATGTGTCTTTGTGTGTGTGTGTGTGGGGCCTGGGTGAGCATTGGAGGCGACTTGTTTACTGTGCTTGACATGTGAGGAAATCTGTGTGTGTACACTGCGGGGCGTGTGTTTATGCGCGTGTGTTTATAGTCAGGCCTCCCTAAGAACATCTGCCCCCGCGACAGCCTGACAGAAGCCAGCTATGTATACAACCGATCGGGGTCGGGCTGCGGGCTACGAGCTCAACCCTGCGACTAGCTAACCTTCTCGAAGCTTCAGACCGGTTTGGGGCCTGGTTCTGTCGTCGTTCACGTGACTTAGTGGCAAAACTCTCTTTGGCCTGAAACGACCATGCTGCGTGCCGCCACATTAAGAGCGAAGCCATTTCAGAACCCGCTATTTGAATGTTTTCATTGCGAGGCCGCGCAAGCAGTTGGCTGCACCTAGAGGGAAATGAAAGGCCAAAGCAGTCCCTGGTAGCAGGCAATTATTTAATATTGATTGACTTGAATGAGAACAGGACGCATTTGTACCCTGTGATTACACAAAACATAGACTGCCTCGAGTGAATGAATCTGTTGTAAATCCCTGCCGCCGCACACTATCTTACACAAGCGCTCAACCACAATGCTCTTTGCATAACACGGCTTTGTGTTCTTTGCGGACTTAAGCATAACTGTGTCACACGGGTGCTTTACTGCAGGGACACTCTAGTATCTGTTTGAGCGGCAAACTTATGTAGTATTGATTGAAATGTTAGGAAATGTCTCACGCCATATGGAAAGTGTAATCTCTAATAATAGGTGGGGGGTGGGGGTGGCCATGCTGATTGTGTGGATAATGCAGAGAGAGAAGAAGTAATTGGTAAGGGAACAGATCTCCTGGTGTGATAATTACCACGCTGATATCAGGGGGAATTGAATACCTGTTTGTGGAGAGTGTGCATATGTTTGTTATTTTACATGATTTTATGTATTGTAAAGGCTGAAGAGAACGAGAGAGTAATTATGCGCCCAGCTGCAAAAGCGAGACATTAAGAGAAGAGCCGGTGCCTGCATCTGGGGCCTGGCACGGAGGAATTAACTGTGTATACGTCGCAGAAATGTAATTGATTTTAATTGATATGTATGGCATGTTCGAGCTGCTGCTCAGGAGGAACAAATCAATTTGACACCATTCTGTTGATATGAGCCGTCTCTGCCCCTTTCTCTCTCAGTTCCTGTGCCTCGGGTCCATTCATTCAGCGGCCGAGGCTGCCTGCCAGCGCAACGCTCGGGGCAGAGGCTCGGGCTGACTGGACGGGGGTGGAGAACATGGCGGTGGTGGGGGGAGATTGAGGCTCTGTAAGGGGTTTTGAGTGGGCCTTAGTGTAGGCGGCGTTTTATATGAAAGTCGGTGAGGGCAGGGTGCTTGAATAGGGGTGGCTGGGAAGTTGGGCTGGGAAGGCCTAGGATGCACCCCACAGTGCTTTTGTGTGCTCTCACATCCGTGTGTGTGTGTGTGTGTGCGCATATGGGAAGGTGGGTGGGGGGTGTAGCATATTTGAGATCATGTGCTCATATTCACCAGTGGAATGTAAAAAGAAAAGGGTGGGAGGGTGGGGGTTCTCCTCTCTTTTTGCTTCGTTGTTTTCTGTTCCCTCTCCACCACAGCGTAGGTATGTTTGCATAAGCTCTTTACAGGATTCAGCGTGCTGTGGAGCCATCCAGATGAAACAAAACCAACCTCATTTGGTTGTTTTGAAAATGATTCTCTTTATTTTGCTTGGTTCAGGCAGATCCACCTCGTTTGACATGAGGGGAATAAAGGCTCTCTCACGTTCAGGGTCATTTCCCAGAAACATTATTTGTATCTGCACAGCTCTTCCTCTGTGCGCTCAACCTTCTTTCATCAACAGGTCTTAAAAAGTCTCCAGACAACATGAATGAAAGATGCAATTCACCCCCACCCCACCGCCAACCCCCTTTTTTCCCTTTTCGACCTCCTCAAAAGTACAATAATCTTCAGTCACTCGTCTCCTCCTCTTCATTGCGTGGCTGTGTGTAGCACCGGAGTGGCGCTGATTAAGCCAACAGAGAGACAAACAGGAGACAAAGTCCCAGCCCACCAGTTTAGTTTCACATCCTGGACTGGAGCTGGGCCGCAGCTTGCCAAGTGGAGGGCTTTTAAACTGGGCTAAACACTAATTGCTGCCCTATTTCTTTTATGTTGCTTCTTTCCCATCTGCGATGGCGCTTCCAGACCTCCACAGCAGCCAGAGCCTCATTATAGCCGACAGTTAACAAAGGCTGGGAAACAGAAGCGGAGAATTCACTTAGGATAGCTATCTAACTGCCAACTAGGAGGCCTGCTCGGAAAATTGAATCAATGACAGGGGCCGGCTCGCGATGAAATCCTTCAGGGATATTAAGATATTAAGATTTTTTGGAAATCTTAATTATTCATCTAAATTGTTGCGGCTCGCTTTGATAACGGAATAAATGGCCTGTAAAAGCGAGGAGTCCAGTGTGAGGCTACTTGTTTTAGTTGCTAGCCAGGCTTTTAAATGTTTGAATCAGAACATTTGACCAAAAAAAACCCAAAAATTGCCAACAATTTACCTACAAAGAAAACAGAAACTGCAAGCTACTTGTTGAGTGAAACAAACGGCAGTGTAATCATGATGTTTGCCTCCTCTTTCTCCTTTTTCCCCCTGCTCTGTGGTTTCATGCTTGCTTTTCTCTGTGTGTGTGTGTGTGTGTGTGTAGTGAGAGAAGCGAGGGGGAGGATGGAGAAAGGGGTGGTGGTGGTGATGAGAGAAAATCGGAATGAGGGAAATGTTGAGGAGGTGAATGAGAGGGAAGGATAAAGCAATGGGGAATGAGATTGTGGAGTAGAAATAGAGGGGGCTGGGGGGGGGGGGTAGATGGAGGAATAGCGAGAAGGTGGGGAGGGGAGGGGAGGGGTGGTCAGTAACAAAGCCTAATGTTGCCATGGAAACTTGTTTATGCCTCACTGATGCATCTTGTAGATCCAATTAGAGACTGATTGTGTCTGTGTCTTCATAGACGTACGCACGTGTAACTGGGCACGGCGCACACACGCACACACACATGCACACGCATGAAAACATATGGATGCATGCATACACACAAGTGCACGAGCACACAAGCGCATGCAAATTGTTGCTGCTGAAAATAGGCAGATTGCCGGGAGACGTAGGACAAAAGGATACCCCGAGTTCCCTCTCTCTTATCGGCCCTTGAATTTGCACAACCCCTCCCCTCAACCTCCACCCCCATGAGCCTCAGACAATGGCGGCCAAATAACGTCTCACCCGCTTCCAAGCGTTGTATAAGAACCCCCCCCCCCCACACACACACACACACACATACCCACCATCCCACACATGCTTTCATGACATCATATTCAGCCGGGCTGACAGAGAGGATTTTGACCACTTTGCATGTCTTTTATCTTATATCTCATATCTCTTTTGTGAATGAACTCATATGTTTGGTAATGACCCTGTCTGAGATAAATGACCATGAATGTTAATCCAATCATGTTAATTTTCATGGGGGGGGGGGTTCTTCTGAAGATTGAAGACTTTTTAAAAGATAATTTCTTACAATGGGTGGGTGTTTGCCAGCGTTTAACATCATCAGAGGAAGAAGATTGGTGATCACGCACCACTACCGCCGTTGCCGCCGCCTCCCCCCAATAAGCTCGACCACACTCGCGCACTTACACTATCAGGCATCAGTTCTCTACTTTCATCCGGGGCTGTCTGAGGAGTCAGTTATTTACTGGTGAAATGATGTGTGTGACGATGAAATGAGGGGCTGTAGATAAGGTGAGATTACACTGTGAAGGGTAAAAAAAAAAAAAGAGGGAAGAGACTGTGAGAGAGAGAGGGGGACAGAGAGGGGCCCAACCCCTGATGTCTTGTTAAAACACAAGGGATCAGAAAAAACAACAAATGCATCGCGCGTTGCTAAATCCTGCTTAAATCCGCTGGCATGGGCAGATCTAGCAGATAGCCCTGCTGCTGTGCTCACTGTCTGCGCCCGTGACACACGCACGCGCACACACAGACACGTACACGTACATAAACACACCCGTGGTCAGTCCGGCTGTCTGGGTTAATGCTTGGCTAACTGGGACAGCAGAGTTGAACCATGTTGACATTTTAAGCCTCAAACAAGTCCAGAACAATGATTCAGCCCGTCCAGCCCCCACCCCACATCAGACTGCAACCTCAGCCCATTTTGCTGACCGCACATACACACACACACACACAGGCAGGCGTGCATAAACATACACACCACTGCCCAAACATACTGCTTAGTACTTGGCGTGTCCCCTCCGCCTCCTCTCTTCACACACACTTACAGACAAACACACACTGGGTCTCCTCCTGTTCCCCACCTTTAGTGAATAAAGGAGAACAAGAGCTGATCTGATTGAGTTGGCAGCAGAGAGCGAGGTGGAGAGGTACAGTAAGGCCAGATGGATTATCTTAATCCTTCAGTAGATGATCACGGCAGAGGGGAAGATGAACCGGGAAGCTGTAAGCTCCCAGCAGACCCCTGGTACAATGTTTTCCTCCAGAGATGCAGGCTACTGAAGTAGATGCCATGTGAATACCACGCCGACGGCTTGTATTATCCAAAACTCAAAAGATCTGAAATTATGAAGAAGCTTTTTTTCAAAAATGTGATGTAATCCCACCCGTACGGCCGTTTCTGTGGCGGACATTTTGTGTCAGGCCATCTTGTTTCCCTTCTTGCAAACTTTTGGTATGCTTTGATTCATATCCAAGTATGAGAAGGAACTTAAGGGGATTTGTGTGAAACACACTAATGCTGAACAATGTCAAGCTGCTACATGTAGTGTTTTTGCGGGGCTAAATTAACTGCGCTCTGCCTAAAAGGCCATGCCAGACAAATCTAAACCCATAACTCCGACAGCTCAAAGTATTAAGGCTGTATAAACTGTTGCTGAATTATGCGGCTGCTTTTCCAGACTTAGTTTTTTATGTGTTTGTAACAATTTCTTTTCTTTTTCTCGCCCCCTCCCCACTCTCAGGTTTGTGGCTGGAAAAGGCCTGGTGATTTACCCCGACATCGGGGACAAGCTGGATATCATCTGTCCCAAAGCGGACCAAGGGAGAGACTACGAATACTACAAGTTGTATCTGGTGAAGAGGGAGCAGGCGGAGAGCTGCAGTACAGTCCTCGATCCTAACGTCCTGGTCAACTGTAACAAACCCGAGAAGGACATCAAGTTCACCATCAAATTCCAGGAGTTCAGCCCCAACTACATGGGCTTGGAGTTCAAGAGGAACGTCAACTACTACATCACCTGTAAGTTTGTCGTGAAAGATGATTTATTGTTGATATTTAGCTTTTTAACCTTCATTTAACCGCAGAGGCCCGACTGAACGATCTGAGTAATAATCTCTGCTTCACACTCAGTTACACACAGTCACACCTGGGAGTTTCCTAGGAAAACTGCATTTTAATGGCCGCTGCAGCAGCACCACAGCAGCAGAGCGGTATTAGGTGTTTAGGATGGAAATGTTCCATATCATTACGGGACCTTAAAGTGGCAACCTTGACTGACTGCTGAATGTTGGGTTTTTTATTTTTTACATTTTCGTGGTGGGAAAAATAGAATTTTCTGCAGTCGTCTAAAGTCACCGAGTAGATTTACTGCTGCTATTTACTTCTGCGCTCGGGCACTGTTTCGATATTTCACTTAAAGTTTTCTACTTTATTCTTTCAAACTGCTGTTTTACAGAGAACAACACCACGGTAAAAGCAGCTATATTGCAGTTCCCACTAGATGCAGCGTTTTAGGTTTAAATATTGCTTTTTTGCTAAAACGTCAGTAATAAAATAAACACTTGTCTGTTTCTGTTTTACTGACCGCCAGCTGTCTAAAAAAGCACAGGAAGCTGTTGACTTATTTATTCTAGCTTTTCCTCGAGCTCATACAGAAGAAAAGGCTTCAAATCTTTTGGAAATCTTTTTAAGCCTGAACATTACTGCCCTTGTTTGGTCTGAGATGACTGTGACAGTTACTTAATACACTGTTTTTAGTTTGTTTAGCTTTGAAGTTTATTATGTTGGACCATCGGTCTTTTATAGTATGTATGTGTGTATATTTACTTTACATACGTGTATTTGTGTGCATATTATTATATTTAACCGCTGCTGATTGAAGTTAAATAAAGGTTAATTTAACACAACATAAACAATTAGAATGCAATTATATTATAATAATATGAGGTAATATTTCATTAAATTTCCTAAAAAATAAATAAAAAAGTACTATTTTTTCTTTTTTTCTACGTGATGGAAATGCAAAAATACAGTGCATTTGTTGCACTCTTATTTTATCGCTTCCACTAACGAGCGAACCTTTTCATCACCAGAGCGAAACGTTTCAGACAGATGGGCGTGCGATAATGCCAAATTTGTCACAGAGAGGCAGCTGAACATATATGGAGACTTCAGTTTGCAAAGATAAATAAATAGTGAACAGTTTGGGCTTAAATGTAGCTTTTCTTTTACGGAAATGTGTATTTTCTCTGTAATTAGTGCCAAAAGTAAAGTAAAACTGTAAAGTTATTTTTGGGAAATATTCTGGAAAATTATTAAGAAATTACAAACTTGTAGAATTGGAGTTTTTTTGCCCTTCCATCTAATGTGTACTTTTACCATATTTTCTTTAGTAATAATGCTTGTGTAGTGTTAAATTTACTTACTAAAAAATTAAAGATTGTGCAAACTTTCCCCTACACATATTTTTTAGACACTGTCAAAATGAATTATTACTGCTTCCTTATTATAGGTGACTATTTTTGCAGTGACGCTGGAACAATAGCAGAGTCTTGCTCTCTGGTTGGCTTTAGGACAGATCTTTTAATTTGTAACCTCACTTGTCTTTGTATGAGTAAAGGACTTTTAGTAGAGGGTGTCAAAGGAACTGGGTCTGTCACTGTACTGGGTGGCGGTTGCTGCCTTTCACACAGATTCCTGCTCGTGTAATTTGATGCCGTAGTAATTACCTCAGGGTTAGCAATGGGTGTAAGAGCTGGAAGGAGTTCTCGTGGTTGGACTGCTCCTTTACGTACTATATTTTCCTTTAAGGATTGAGGCTCAGCAGGGGGAAAAAACTGATGGGACCGCGTCTATCTCTAAACTTGGCTGTGTAAATCTGCTTCACCCAAGTGTCTGGTTGAGTAATTTAGCACTGAAGTAATGACCAGTGGTTTAGCAGGTGGGGTCAGAGGAGCCGGAAAATCCAGAAGCACAGCAGTGTCTGGTTCTTTGGTGGGTTTGAGGTCTTTCTCCTGGAGAATGTAGAAAACCTCAATCCTGTTACTCCGAACCTTGGAAAAAGGTTGATGTTTGACAGGGGGTGATTTAGAAACAAGTCAGACTTTTGGGATCTTGGGCTGAAACGTGCAATTTCAAAATGGACAGGACCATTTTGAACCTGATGGAATAGGAGAAGTTGTCCTGATAATCCTCAATAACCGGAGCCCAGACCCTGGAAGATACCAATACCGGTTGGCCGCCTCCTCCTGCTTCTCTTTAAATACATCGTATGCCATGTTTTGGGATTTTAGGATGTCCCTAGGTTTGAGTCATCAGAATTGAAGCTGTTAGTAGTTGTGCATCAAATATAGCTTGCTGAAAATTCAGAGGTTGGACTGTGGAGCATCTGGCCTTGAAACCTCATTTATTATTTGTATTTACCTGAAAAACTCACACCTGAAAAACCAGATATAAAGTGCAGTTTTGACACATTTAGAAGATAAAATCATTACGAATTTAAAGCAACTATTATAGATCCTCTTTTGGTTTCTAGCCTTGCCAGCATGAGGAGAGGCTTGGCAACATTTTCATCAAAATCCTCCAGTTTAAACTCCCAAAGCCTTCAAAGAGAAACAAAAACAGGGGTTTTATCTCGGGTACTTTGCTTCATTGCAAACAGTTTAACACATAGGGGCGGTTGGTTTGTATATGTCTTATTAACTCACTGTCCTTTTGCCGTCCTTCAACACAAGGATTATCATGTCTTCAACGGCCTTATTTTCTGGCTGACGTTGGAGGAGTTCTATCACTAGTGCGATCTAAAAAAAACACAAAGCATATGATTTACACTTAAATGCACTCTGATAAGACTGCAGCAGACATTCATTGTTAGTTTTGGCTTGGTGGTAACAGTAAATCTCACCTGACATCTTTTAACTGTTGATAAGCCAGCCGAGCTGCAGAGGCAGATTGTGCATGAGCGTATCAAAAAAACAACGTTAATTTGTTTTATTTGGGAAAGTCGAAAGACAACATGCATTTTTACTGTATATTATGTTTGTTTAGAACCACTCTCCTCCTAGGAGGAACTTTTGAAGCTCTTATCTGAACTGAGCTGTTTCTGTCATAAGCAGGAATCAGCACAGATGTGCATCAGAAGTTGCACCACCACCACGTCTTTACTGATATACACTGAGGTTTCAGAACGTCATCAAATGTCGTCTTTATCGGGGAAGGAGCTAATGATTTCAATCTGCAAAAAGATGAAACACTTGCTGTTTTTGTCTTTTTAATGGGATTCTGCACATGATAACACACTGAGCTAATAAAGGAAAATAAGGCCTTGTTTTGCTTACTTGGGCTCTAATTTTATCTTCTGTTTGTATTTATTTTTTTTAGGTTGTCTGACTTTAAAACATTTCTAAAATTAGACGTCGAGTTTTGATCTTGTCTCAGAAAACAGTCAGTCAAAGTCTTCATTGCATCTGTGATTTATTCTGAAACTATTAGAGATGACTCTGACATTAGAAACACACTGTCTAAACTCATGCAACAAGCTGCCGTATGCCAGAGGATGACTGGCACAATGAGAAATTACTGCTAGAAAAACATGGACCCAGTACCAGTCTCCTCTAATGAGGCGTGATACATAACAGTGTTTTATCCAACACATAATTAACTTTTTTATATTTCCAAATATTCACAAAACACGATTAATCTCCTTATGTTACATTTTTCCCAAATAAGAACATAAGTCTTCCTTGCATGGTTTAACTGTATAAAATGTGACTTTGGGTATAAAACATCTCCAAAGTTCAGATGTGTAGATTTTAGTCTCACAAGTGGCTTCTGTTTTTTTCACACTGTCCACACACACAAATTAAATCGCACATATGTTTCTCTTTTCATGTGTAGCGGTTCAATCGATACTTGCAAACTCCCCCTCACAAACGGGGATGCAGAGAAGCATGAAGCTTGTGATGTTATCAAGGGGTGGGCTGCTGTTGCAACGCATCTCGTGGTCTTTTAGAAATATTTCTTTGAGCTTTATTACGCCCACATGTCTTGCAGATAACACCTTGGGCATTTTTTATTTTTATTTTTGGGCGTCTTCCTCAAAGTTTTGCTAACCAGCTGTTCGCAGATCTTCTCCGCATATTGTCTCCCGATTACTTCATAAATATTTGAGCGAACTTTATTAATGGCACACGCATCTCCGTGCATCTCGACTGCGGTTTGAGCGAACATCAGCTTTACTTTAGCTCGAATGAGCTTTTCTGCAACGTTCTCTTGTGTCTCTGCTCCGTAACAGCATTCCTGCTGATGTGTGTTTTTTTATGTAAGCATTAGGAGCACTTAACACTCTCTCCATAGTGTTTTCTCACAGAAGCAGTTGTAAATCCTTCACGAGGGAGTCTGGTCGTGCAGAATCCAGCCTGATGGTGGATCATTATTAGGCTCATATACTGTAACGTTTTCGTGTCAGCAGTAATCGGATGTAGTATTTGTCTTGGTATTATGGTAATGTTGTTGTCCTTTGCAACAGGAAAAGCTTGTTTTATTTATTCCACCGCAGCCTGTGCATACACCGTGACACACTTCATCTATCATTTAGATAATGGCCATGCGTGGCTGGCGCATATGTGTGTGTGTGTTATGTGTGCATTTCCTTGAGGGAGCAAGAGAAGAGAGAATAAGCACCTGCATTGAACGCACCGCCTGCTTTACCTGTGCAGCAGTGCACTGTGTGTGTGTGTGTGTGTGTGTGTGTGTGTGTGTTTGTGTTGAGGCCCCCTTAGGCAAGCTTATCCCTGCCTAGAAGATGTGAGTAGGTTATCCCAGTGACTCTGTGGGAATGTGGTCTGGTCAGCCAGCAGAGCGGTGTAAATCTGCTCTGTGCATAATGACCTGGCTTATCTGCTCTGATTAACGGTCAGACGGGAAAGACACCGTTTGAGATCAGAAGAAGACGCACAGGGGAGTGGACATTCCACTCAATCTACTGGCAGTCTTTTTCTTGTCCACACCCGACCTCCAGTCTGACTCCGTGGCTCTGTTAGCCCCTTTATCATTCGCACACCCCCACTCCCATCCTTTACCTCGTCTCTTTCCGTGGGGCAGAATAAGCAACAAAAGGTTTGGGGTAAAGTAAGCACCAAATGGTGAGCGTGTGTGTGTGTTGACTCTGGTGATCACCACAGGGGATCCCGTCCACTCATCTCAGCCCCGCTCTTACAGGAGTCGTGGTGGGTTTAAAGGTCAAAATTCATGGCCAAAGGGGTCACGGAAACACAGCAGGGGGTCAGTAATGATAACCCTGCACTGATCTTAATCCCAGACCTTCAGTTCCCCCCATGCCAGCTATGTACACACACATAAACACACATACACATTCCCACCCCCCATCCAGGTGTAAAAGCGGACAAACTGGTTATATTTCATTGCGTTGTCTAAACACGTGGATTTCAAACGAGCTGTTTGTGAGCAAAATGACTGCGGCGCGTTTAGGGGTTAGAGGCAGGAGAGAGGTGATTTTAGACAGGAGGCTTTTAAAGGAAAAGGAAATATAATGGGGAAAATGAGCAACAGAGCGGTAAGAGAGAGAGGGAGGACAAGCATATACGCCTGTACAAATATATACACATGCACTCTTTATATGTCACTTAGCAGGAGCCAAAAAAAAATAGTCCCTTCATTTTCTCTCCCATTCGCTCCTCATTGAGATAATGTAGCGTGACTGCTTGGTTAGACGTTTGCAGTGGTTAGCCGGGCCGGTAAAGCTCTGCTAGATATAAGGGGAAAAAGGCCACGAGGCAGGAGACGGAGGCAACCTATCGTGGTGCACTTCTCCTCTTCCCGTGTAGCGGGGCAGAGTAAGCCTGATGCCTCCCGACAGCTGTCACTCTCCATCACAGTGTACCATCATGGACACTGACACGCACAGACTTCCCCACCAGAATGCTGCCGCAGTGGAGCACACATTGTCTCACCTCCACAAGATATGCCCCACTGAAAGAGAGAAAGTAGGCAGGAAGGGGGAGAGGGGGGCAGCAACCAAAAAGGAGGAAACACCCCCCCCCCCAAAAACATTATGTCTGCTCACAGCAAACAGTGAAGCTGATTTTATTTCTTTGACTTTCCACATAAATCTGTCGGAACACCTTCTGATTGTTTGTTCTGGAAACAGAAAGACTGTTGTTGTCGTCTGAGAATAAGTCAGTCACGAAAGAGCCGTATTTATCTCCCAAAACACTTAAAGATGGGTGCTTATCCAGTATTTGAAAATCACTGCCCGAGAATATCTGACAAACTGCATTTGACACACTGAGATGATTTTTTTTTTTCATTTCTGTGGTGCTCACGCCTCATAGTATGCTTTTTGATGTGGACTCTCCTCTACATAAGTATCTCTATTATTTATTTTTTTGCTTCAGCCCCCTCCATCCAACCACCACCTATAGCGGTCATCTTCCCCCTGGATAACATTCGCATATATAAGAATTTTTTTTTTGGCCTTGGAGTTGTTGGAGGTTGAGGATGAAACCCTGGGCTTGGCTGCAGAAGATCACAAGATCCTCCCTTGCCCCACATTTGCATGCAAGGACATAAACTCTCTATCATACCTCGCATGCACTAATGCAAGGTTCACGACTTCGGGAAGCTGGAAACACGCATACAAATGCAAAGGCACGTACACAGCCGAATAAATATACATCGACACTAGTGGCTCGATTATGATGTAGCGCAATAACAGTAATCTGATTAGAAAAAAAGTGTTAAATGTCATCTTTTAGAGTTAACATAAAATTACCATAATCAAATCACAGGCACTCAGAAACAAGGCAGCTGCAGTTGTCAGCGGAGCATTTAAACTACACAAAGGCATTTTGATTGTCAGATTATAGAGATGCAAATAACTCGCACATTTCTTAACTGGCAATTAAATGAATTTTTTTTGTTAAGAAATGATAACTGTTAACATCTGGTAGCCTCCCTCTGTAAAAATCACACTGAAATATTTTAATTACAAGCAAGAGGCTCCGTGTAGGATTTTCCTTTTGCATCAATTATGGCCTCTCCTACATACTTATTATAAGTAGAGAACAAAAGCTGTATTGTTTCATTGCATATTTATCAGATTGTGGACATTGAAGAAAAACCCCCCCAAATCTCTGACAGGCACTGAAATAATAATTTGTAATGTTGGCAAACATTTCTGTCTGTCCTGTTTTGTAAAACGTTACAGTTTAAAAGCATAAAAGACTCTAAAAGCAATATTAATGAAGAAGTTTTAACATCCTTTTGATTCAAAAGTTATAAATAGCATTTGTAAAAGAAGCAAAAAACAAAAGATGCCTCAAGTAACCCTTAAATTTAATCATACATGATTAAGTTCAGTGTGTGTTTTAAGTTATTGAGTATTGATCGTAGAGAGTAATAGTTGTTGATTGACTAAATAACTGTCATTGATGTTACTGATTACAGGTTAAAGCGGCTAATCAGTAAGCTTTAAAGGATTCCATTTTCAAAAGTAAACCCTGCTAACAGGTCAGGTTATCACCGGTGAAGCATCATGGCCTGGACTAAGGAGATTTAACCCCCACCACCACCACCCTCCCCCCGTGAGTGAATATAGCCCAGTGTTTATTAGAGTGCCAGTGTAATATATGACTTTCTGCTTGCTTTGCAAATCTATCCGGGCCGCCTCTGCTAGCTCTCCTTTGGATATTTCATTCAGAGAGGGTTAGCAGGCACAGCATGATTGTCGCTGGTTATTGCCTTTCGTTTATTACAGAGGAGTTTGTTGAGTCGGGGGGGTGGCTTTTTTGCCAAGTGGGGGGGGCCTGCTCATGTGACTGTACAACTGAATGGTAACCATTGGTTACGACTGAACCCGTTGCTGCTAGATGAAGCTGATATATTCATGTATTCATCTCAATTAGTCCTCTCCGTGCATCCCCCAAACGCAGACACTCATCCCTCCTCGGCTGTGCTCCGCGCTTATCTTATTAGAATATTTTTATCCTGCACGGATGCGAGGCCTCGCGCTCTGCTCTTTCCTGCGATGTCATTCCTCGTTTCCACCCCTTAAACCATCCGTCCTCTGCTCTCACGTTTCAAAGTTTTATGTGTGTGTGTGTGTGTGTGCGCATTTGCAGGTGCTGTGGGAAGTCTGTTCAAGTCGTTTTTGTTAACCGCTATCTTAGATCTCCTCTCAGCACAGAGGCCACGAGAGACCGCAGAGCTGACTCAGAAGCAACAACACTGTTGATTTTTTTGTTTTGTTTTAGTTTTTTTCCAACCCTCTCATCTAGCACAAACTCATTTGTCGAATTACTATTTCTCCAGGAGCGATTTTCAGTTGTCAAACGTGGCTTCCTGGGCTTGTTTTAATTTCATCCTCTATGCTGAAACTACCTCTGTGGTTTTTACAACCCCTAAAATAGCTTCAGGCAAAAAGAAGGGGAGGCATATTAAGACTGCTGGGTAGCTGCATTTTTGGAGTCCGCGATGATTAGGAAAAGTAAATGTAGGACATGGAAAGACGAGCGTCAATGTCCATAAGGCAAATTATACTGGACAATGGCGTATTGCTTTAAAAAAAAAACACGCAAGCAGAAACACGGGATAAAACAATGAAGGCCTGTAATCTAAAACACTCTGGAAATGCATATTTTCCTTTCCATCAGAGATTGTCTGAGGTTGTTTGCCCTCTGCGTTGCCAACAACACATATTCTCAGTGTCTTTCTTCTCTGGCCAATAACTGAGCTCAAATCACAGCTCTGTGTCTGTCAGATGGAGCTCGCTCTGCCTCTCCACCATCCCTAGAACAGCGGTTTGTCTTTTCCAAGGCACACTCTGAAATGGCTTTGTTTTCCGACAGCCATTCAGTGGCACCCTCAGCCAGGGCCTGCCAAGAAGTCCGCCTCCCCCGAGCTGGAGCCCGGACTTGTTTACACAAACTCATCGGAGAAATATGGATGTATAATTATAGAGGCTGTTAGTTTTAATGTCGCATCCTCACTATGGAAACCCACTGCGTGCTTGGTCAGCTCCGATGAGGGGTGGCTGATGAAACTCTGACCGGGTATGGCGTGAACATTTCTGTGGGAAGAGTTTTAGGGGAACGAGATAGAAGGGGAGGGGGGCAACTTCTTGATGGAATCGAATCAACACAGAGCAAAGCAAACAAACATGAATCACAAGGCGGTGATAGAGATTGCTGTGGTTGTCCGACGCATAAATACAGAGTCTAAATACTGCTCTGCAGGCCAGGACCAAACCCGTTTCTGTGAATTCAGCTCAGCGGCAAAATGTCCGTGTTCCATTCCAGCACGACCACAGGCACACAAACACAGTAACAGGAGCAGACAAACACACAAGAGGCGTGTGCGTTTGTGTGTGCATGCATGCGCGCCCAACACACAGGCATAAATAAGCACAAAGCCACATAAGCAAATTCAAATATATATATATACTCATAAGCTCACACTAGATTGCAAATAGATGCTTGCACAAAAACACAATCTGCTCGCACACATCCGTCCTCCATCTCTCTCCCTCTCCACAGATTTGCTTGCCTAATAGAAGCTGCTGTATGCATTGTGCTGTAGCTCAGCACGAGATATTCTCAGTCAGCTGTCCCACGAGTGAAAAGCGTGCACGCTGTCGGGAGCTTGTGCACAGGTGCCACGACGATTGGTTGTTTGGATGGATGGATGCTGAAAAGAAACGTGTCTTCAAATGAATATGTGTTGCGTTTTGAGTTCAGGCTCGCGCCGCCTCTCGCAGTGACTCGATGATTTCGTACATGTTTTTTTTTCCCCAAACCCATGGGTCCAATTTCTCTCCGTCTCTTTTCTGTTCGTCTTTTCCTCCCCCCCTCCAACCCCCTTCCGTGCAACTTAATCTACCTCTCCATCCGCCTTTGCTGTTCCACCTATTTTCTCTCCTCCTTAGATCACCCCTCCACCCTCTCCCATCCCTCTTGCACAGTGACAGATTCTTCAGGAAACTGTTTCGAGTAAGCTAGACATTTTTGTGTGTCTGTCTGTGTTGTAGCTGTTTATTTGTGCTTGGGGGCACCAAGGCGGTGGGGCGGTGGGGGGGGGGGATCCTGAGCCTCAGTCTCTCTCCGCTCATCGGACTAGAGGTTAAGCTCCTGAGCTCTTTTGCTGGCCTGTGCCAAAAAAACACTGGTCCTCGATCAGCGCCGTTTTTACCGTGTAAACGATACCAAGGATCAGGAGAGAGGAGAAAGAGAGGATGTAATCAGTGTGTGTGTTTGTGCATGTTTGTATACGCGTGTCAATTGCTTGCCTTTGTGCATATTAGGATGTAATCAGCAGCATGTTCTCTGTGGTCTGCTGTGCTTTTCTGATTGGGGGGTTTTTGGGTGGTTAACGGGGGGAAAGGGAGGAAAAAGCGTGTTTCTTTCCCTGCTTCTTGTGTTGCAAGCCTGGCCTCAATGCTCGAGAAGCCGAATTGCGGTTTTGGAGCCTCGCTTGGAGCCCTGGCACTTTTCACATCAGCTCCATTATACACCCCACACCCACTTTAATATTGCTATATATCTAAAAAAGAAAAAAAACAATATATACATATATATGTATATATATGTGTATATATAATATATAATCCATCTGCCCATGTGCCACCAAGTGTCTCAGGTTTGACAGTGTGTGTTTTACACTGCATGTTAGCTGCAGTCAGCTTTGCTCAGTCGCCTCCATGTTAGCAGGTACAGGAGATTCCCCCGGGGCCCAGGCACACAGGCTCACACGTTAATGTGCAAAAATTCACACACGCGGGCACACACACACGTGTACGATCGCAGGGACACGTGCACGCCCACACACCTGTGCACTGTCCTCTCTCTGTCTGTCTTTGTTCTGCTTTTTGCAGATTTTGTTTTTGTGGACAACAGATGGACCGACGTCGACTCTGTCCTCCATCACAAGTACACCCTCTGTCTCTTTCACTGACATCTCTCTCTCTGCCTCTATCTCACTGCCTTTACATTATAATCTCTCCATCGCTGCAACACATCATCAGTTAGTTACTGAGCGAGAAAAAGCTCCAATCGCTGATTATTGCAGGATCTCTTTTTCGGGGGGGTTGTTTTTGTCGTTAATTGAGTAATATCTCTCAGCTTTTTGATGGAAGCTGCTTTCTGACATCTTGTAACAATTAATCCACGTTTAGCTGAATCTTTCCCTTTTGATGTTGCTCACACCTGATTATTATACAAGCAGCATCATTAGCCTGAAGGCAGTTTTCTCACCTGGGTCAGTTCCTGGACTCTGCATCCTCCCCGTCCACCGGTACGGTTCCTTCTCACTTAGATTGCCTGATTTGGTTTGTTTTGCATCGCCTGTTTGAGAGGGGAAACGCTGCGCCTGCAGTAGGAATTATTGTTTGTTTGTTGGTTTCTCCATCTTTGATGTGTGTTATTGTGCCGAGACACACCGGGCTCGCTCAGCTGTCATAACTCTCCTCTGGAGGCTGTATTGAAAAGGTCAGCGAAAATGAAGCTCCTCTCTCGGGGGAGGATAAATGGATATGGTATAAGAGAGCCGCGCAGACACACGAGAGCCTCGCACACTTAAGAATGTAAATGCATTACAAACATTTTGTACACGTCAGCGTGAGTGAACGTCGAGTTCGTCGACGTGTTCCATTGCTTCACCTCTGGTTTCTTTCGCGTCAAGGTCACTCAAAGACGGCTCCTAGAGCTAGTCTATGTTTTTTTTGGACCCTCGCAGCCTTTGACATGAGCTGCTATCTCCCACCACATTCCAATCCATCCCAGCAGTTCTTTTATCAGGCAGCGTGGGCTGATTTGTGGCTCGTGCGCCCTCAGAGGTGGATCGAGGAGGGCGACTCCTTTCTGGAGTCCAGAGTCCCATATCGGCCTTTGTAGACGACCACAGAGGCCGGAGAAAAGACAGCGAGGATCAGGTTTATCATCTGTCGGGATTTAGCGGGTGAACCACGGTTCACCTCATGTGATTAGCAGTGCAAATGAAGCAAGACGGAGGAAAAAAAAAAAAAAAACTTCAATGAGCATCCTGCTGAGGATCGAGCTTACTGGGGGACCTTGTTTGTACATCTGCCTCCTGATTACACATGTGCAACCTCACAATAGCACTACCACCCACTAATGTGGATGCTGCGGGATGTTTTTAAGGACATAACTACTGGGATTTATAGTAGGCTAAGCTAAATACAAAGGCATTTTCATGAGAGAAATAATAGGATAATCAGTGTTGTACACCCCCCTCCCCCTTGACAGTACAATAAGAATGAGGCCAGATTGCTGCAGTTTTGCTTTGCAAAAACAATTTATGGATTCAGCGTTCAGCAAGAGCATTGTTAATGCATTTGCTTTGGAGAAAAACAGTTTTTAGTGCATTTAAATAAAAATGTGCTCCTCATGCATTTAACATTTGTGCAGAGAAGGCAGCAGCGTGCTATGGAAAGAGTTTTCTTCTACTTGAGGCATAGGGAAAAGGTGTCCCTCACAGTTATGGCATATAAAACCGCAGTTAGACCTTGTCCTTCGCAGCCTGTGAAGTAATCAGCTCTCATGTCAACAGTAAGGACAAAACTTGAGAAAAGCTGAATATCTTCAGACCAGTGGTTCCCTCATTATGGTCACAGTGTGGGATAAGAAACAGCCGTTCTTTTCCATTAATGCAGAAATGACGTTTTTCTGACTTTTTTAAAGGAAACGTTATGCCCAATTGTTTTTTTTCTTATGGCTAATGGTATCTGTCCCAAAACTGGCTTCATTTAAATGCCTCACACAGCCAAATGTTCATTTGCTAGTTTAATTCCTCAAAACGGGCTAACGGTCATAACATTAATACTTAATACGCAACATAAAATAAATAAAAGTCTGAATGCGTGGCTTAGTAGTGGACATAATTCACACGTCAAACCACTTCTTCTCCTCTGAAGATCCCCTGTTGGTATATGTTATTCATCCCGTGTATTGAATTTTACTTTCTGATTTATCGCCGCCTTTACGATTTTTGACACATTTCATGTGAGGTGCTCATTTCAGGGCAGTTACTCTTAATATTCTCAACAGATACTTGTCTATTTTGCCTGCCATCTCTCTTGGCATCTCCCCAGCTCCCCCCCTGTATAAAATGACAGTTAATAGAGAATGAAAATTGAATATTATGCTCCATTTCTTTGTGCATAACTTCCCAGAGTGAACATGACCAAATGAAATTGCAACAATGTTGAAGGGAGGTTTTTTGTTTTTTTTTTAAATTTTATTATTATTTCAACCTGAAGTGAACCATTCATCCTGCGAAAAAAGGTTCCTCATAACAAATTGGAAGTTAGTGAGGATGTTATCAGTCGGATGAAGATATGAACTGAAATATGCGGTTAGAAGTCATGTTGACGGATTGTTAATGTGGATTAATGCACATTTGGAAGATGACAGCGATAGAAAGCAAACCGAGTCTCTGGCGGGATTAACGGGACAGCAAATACAGAACTGGCTTCTGTCTTTAACAGGGATGAAACTCATGCTCATTGTTCGCTGCACACACAGGCGTGCAATCAAGCCCTGTGCACACAGACATAATGGTTAAGACCGAGATAAACACCAACTCAGCAACTCCTATGTGAACCATATTAACCTTTAGCTTTAGAGAGCTTGTGTGTGCGCACACGTGTGTGTGTCCCAGCATGTGCAGCATCCCTGCTAACCTTTAGCTCGGACCAATAGGAAGGTGAAATGCCAGTTTTTTTCCTCTCTCTCTCTCTCTGACCTAGTTTCCCCTCTACTTATTTCTCTGAACACGCAACATTTCAGCTGCTATTAGTCAAATGATGCGCTGTCTGCTGGGGGAGTTCAGAGGCAACAGTGTGTTTGTGTGTGTGTGTCTGTGTAGGTGTGTGTCTGTCACCCGTGGCTTGTGTAGCACCCTTGAATACACTAAACTAACAGGTGAACAATGTGTATGTGTGTGCGCCCACTAAGGCTGTACCTAGGAAAAAACAAACATACCTTATTGACGAGGAACAACAGCAAACAAAGAAAAATAACAGTCACAACTGTCTGTTTTTTCAAATGGTTAAGCCTTTGTAATTACACATTTATAGATGCTGGTCATCTAAGGCAAAGAGAGTTACTCCAGGCCACTACTTCAGGCTTTTTTTCCCCCCAGTTGTTTCTCTGCAAATGATTAGTGTTAAACTGCTGAGGTTTTCTGTGGCTGCAGCTCGATGATATCGGTGAAAAGAGCCATTACTGCCAATTAGCTACTCTGTCATTAGGGAGGGTTGTGTGGGCTACTGGCAACTTCTCCACACAACAGAATATATTATAGCTAAAATAACTGGTAAAAGTTGAAATAGCCAATATCTAAAAAATGCCCCATATTGGGAGCATTGGGAGCTGTGGGTAGGCTTTAACTTTAGCTGTCGGCGTGGTTTATTAAATTTATATTGAATGCTGTTGGCGCCGTCGTTGCTTCTCATAACTTTTAATAGTGTATGCAACAGCTTATAGTATTAGGAGCTTTAAGCCTCGCCTTCCTTCGGGTTGCACAGTTTTATTGTGACAATCGATTGCATTCAGAATTCTGCACTCCCTCAGTGTGCACCTGTCAGATTGTGTGGGCTCGGGCTCGGAAGCATGCTTGCACATTTTGAGCAGGCCGCGTTTGTTTTCCCTGTGTGTTTGCAAATTTGTGCGCCTTGGATGTGTCTGCGTGCGCTCGTGCTGGGAGGGGTGCGAGAGAGAGGTTCAGGATGCGATGTGCTCTAAGACGAGTCTGTCTACATCATGTCATGTTGGAGCGCGCTCAGTCTGTTCGTGTTTGAGACAGATGACTTGCCCTGTTCCCCAAGGTCCTTCTGTTATTCTGCATCCTTTATCTCCTACCGATCCGACAGACGGCCCCGCGCCGCGTGCCTACTTTTTTGTTTGTTTGCGTGTAGGTGTGCGGTGTGTATGTGTGTGCGTGCAGACTCTTTGTGATCGCGCACGGGACAGTGTCGTCCTCTATCTTCGTGCAAGTGTGTGTGCGGACACGAGGGGAAGTTTGATGCTGTGTGGGAGCACAGGGCTTTTGTAGCATGCTGAGCTGGGAAATGAAGAGTGGAAAGTGCAGTGGTGTAAAAACTCTGCCCCACCGGATCCAGTGTAGAGGTGACACGCAGACACCCACAGCTAAATGATGCAGAAGCTCTCTGTGACTGCAGGCTGTGGAGTCTTGTAGAGACGCACACATTCCACAGATAGACACACACACAGACACTTTGGGAGCCGCTGACAGGTCCTCTGCAGAGGTTAAAAGCTGTCATAAGTAGCCTTGAAGCACTTACCCTGTAGGGCTAGCTGGGAAGTTCATAATGCCCTACCTCTGTCTTGATAATCTAGGACCACACACCTACACATAAAACACACACTCAATAAAAAAGTTGCAAAAGTCATATATATTCCCAGTGACATCTGTACACATTTTAACAAATGTGAGCTCCAATATACATAAATGTATGCGCACACTCACACAATTTACTCAAATGGACCCAGTTGCACGAGCCAAAAAACACACACAACTGAATACTTAGGGGAGAGTGTAAGAGAAATGTTGAGTGTGAGTGAGAGAGAAGCAAGCTGGCCGAAACACACACACACACACACACACACACACACACACACACAGTAATGAACACAAATATTCAGATGCACACAATCCAGCACACATATGCTTCCTTTACTTCACAGAGAGATCACCTCCCACTTCTTCTCTCCAAACGGAGCCTGC